>NC_136737.1:11307933-11502933 GCF_936440315.1 Barbus barbus
TCATGCAGGATGTTAAAATTGTTTTGAAGTCATAACATAACATTCTGCAAGGAATTTTGTGAAAATTAGCCTTTAGCCTTTTTAATCAAAACTGTACCTGGCTAAATCATACTTTGTATGAAAAGCAATAAAAGTTGTGGAGTTTTACTGCCTCTAGTATTCATTTCAATTGGAAACTTTTTTTTTTTTTTTTTAGTTTTGCAGAAATGGATGTAGAGGCACGTATTTCCAATGAGCCTAGGTTGCTTATGGCCTCCTTTTTGTGTAAATCTCTTCCCGCATTGATCACATGTGTGTGGTTTGTCTCCAGTGTGGATCATCTCATGTGTTTTCAGATGTTCTGACCAACTGCATCTCTTGTCACATTGTGAACAGCTGTATAGTTTTTCTCCACTGTAGATTATCTGGTGCTATTTCAGTTTATCAGCTGCAATAAAGGTCTTTCCACATTCAAGTCTTTTCTGGTGTAATTTAAAAGCACTCAGATGTGGAAAAATCTTTTCATACAAAGAACACATATAAGGCTTCTCCTGTGTATGAACTTTCAGGTGGCTTTACAGGGAATCTGGATAAGAAAACTTTTTACCACACTGATCACAGTTATATAGCTTTTCTCCAGAATGAGAATGTAGATGTAATCTAAAATGTCCTTTTTGTCTGAAACTCTTCCCACATTGATCACACGTGTGTAGCTTCTCTCCATTGTGAACACTCATGTGAGACTTAAAAGACTTTGATTGCATGAGAAACTCTTCCCACACTGATGGCAGGTGAAAGATACTTTGGCTCTTTTCAGTAAAAATTACTTTCTCCATCTTTTACATGATGATGATTCTCCCATTTTACTCAGTTCTTCACTCCCCTTGTTCTCTTTCACCAGGTCTAAAATGAAAGCAATAAAAAAGGATTTATTTTCAGTAAATCGTTTAAAATAATTTTTTTTTTTTTTTTAAAAATCGAAGACAGAAGTGATAAAAATTATATATTTTTTGATGATTATATATATCAATTGAACTTTCCATGAATTTGGTACATTAGTCTTCCAATTATTAATTTTTCTTTTAGAGAATTAAGAATTATTTTTTCTTCAGTATCTTCATGTTCCATTCTTATTTCAACGTCGCTGGTTCCTCTTTACAATCGACCAATAACAACTTCTAACATGACAAACTCTTTTTCCCGCTCCTGGTAAAATGTACAACATTTTTATATTTTTAGTGATGCCTAAAACTAGTGTAAATGTTTGAATCTCCATAATTAATCAAGCTGTGACATAATAGTTTATTCTTTTACTTATTTTTTTTATATTGTCATTAAACCAGTATCTCTTTCTCACATCCATGTAGAGTCAGACTGACCAAAACCCCTGTGATGGGGTGCCATCCGACACCGCACACATGTGGTCCACAGATGTCCCGGACGATTAAGTTCAAAACAAGCATGAAATGTTCAATTTTGAAATTTGTCATGCCCAACAAATTTAAACAAATCTCATATTTCATCCACGGAGGTCACAGGTCAACCTCGGTAATCCATCTATATTAAAAATCTATATTAAAAGGTCATCCATCAAAAATTTTGACATTTAGTGGCACCATAATTTCTTCTAGTATAGCATCTGTAGTAGACCTACCTTTTCTAAAACCACGTTGATTAACTCTTTTTTTTTTTTTCTCTAAAAAATATGTTAACCTTTGAACAATCTTTTTTTTTCATCCTGCAAAGATGTGATGTTAGAGCAATAGGTCTATAGTTTCAGGATTTCCAGGTTCCTTCCCAAGTTTTTGAAATGGTAGGATTTTTGCTCTTTTCAACTTACTAAGGACTTCACCTTCCCTCCAAATCATGTTAAATAATTCTAATATAACCTTTAGAGCCTCTTCTGGCAGATGATGGAACACTGTATAGCTCAGTTGATCTTGTCCTGGGGCTGAAGTTTTAGTTCCTATTACAGCTCTATTTAATTCCATCATATTGAATTTCAAATCCATATGTGCATTCTCAGTTTTCTTTTTAATTAGTACCAGTCTACTATCTCTTAACATTTCTTCTTTCTTTTTCTTATGATAATCACTGAGATGTGAAAACCTTACCTAATAAATTGGCTTTTTCCTTCTTTGTCACAGCAGTTCTCTCCACTTGACAGAACTGGCATTGTTTTATTAACTCTTTTCCCACCCATTTTGTTGATCATATTCCATACATCACCTAGATCAGTTTCTCTACCAATGTTTGAGCAAAATTCTCTCCATTTCTTTTTGTGGATTTGATTGTTCTTCTCACAATAGCTGCTTTTCTTTTGTTCTCTACCAAGTTATCCATACTCATGTTTTTCCTGAAATTTTTGAGGGCACCGATTCCTTTCTTTAATTGATATAGACTAGACCATTCATCTTTCCACCATGGAACTAGTTTCCTGTTTTGATTCATAACTTTCTAAGGAATGTATTCTTCTGCATCATTTACTATCATTGAGTTGACTTTATTTACACAGATATCTACATTACCATTCATTTGAATATATTGAGCTTCTCTCTTACACTGTTTCTTTTTCTTTTCTTTTTTTTAATCAACCCAATTTGCTTTGACAAAAGACCACATCAACGTTAACTTTACAACAACAACAAAAAAAAAATGGAGCATGATCAATGCCAAGATTTTCTTTGCTTACTTTCCTTTCACTTACACTGGCAACGTGAGAAGAAACCACCTGAAAATAAACTACTTAATGTGATTTCAGACATATGTTTTTTGTATGACGGAGTAGAGAACATGATTGAGTGAAACTTTTCCCACATGAAGAGCAGTGATATGGCTTCTCTCCAGTGTGGGTCCTCTCGTGTCTTTTCCAAGATCTATCATGATTGAATCTCTTGTCGCAGTGTGAACACTTGTGAGGTTTTTCTCCAGTGTGAGTTCTTTGGTGCTGTTTGAGTTCGGCATTTCTAAGAAAGGTCTTCCCACAATCAAAGCACATATGATTCTTCACACTGCTATGTCTTGTCTGGTGTTTTTTTAAATGTTCCAGCTGACCAAAACTCTTTCCACACAAAGAACACATGTGAGGTTCCTCTGTATGAATTTTCAGGTGGTTCCTCAGGGATTTTGCCCCAACAAAGCTTTTTCCACACTGATCACAGTTATATCTTACTCCAGAATGAGAATTCAGATGTGTTTTAAAATGGCTTGGATTTGCAAAACTCTTCCAACACTTATCACACACATATGGCCTCTCTCCAGTGTGGATCCTCATGTGTACAGCAAGGTTTGCTCTCTGTGTGAAACTCTTCCCACACTGATCACATGTGTACGGCTTCACTCCACTATGACTTCTCAAGTGAACGTTTAAAACTTTTTTGTAGGCAAAACTCTTCCCGCACTGACCACAATTAAAAGGCTTCTCTCCGGTGTGGATTCTCATGTGATCCTTTAAGGCATTGTTTTGAGTGAAACTCCTCCCGCATTGATCACATGAGTACGGCTTCTCTCCACTATGAACTATCATGTGAAGTTTAAGACTGTGTTTGTTTAGGTAACTCTTTCCACACTGAGGACAAATGGGCCTTTTTTGCTTTTTGGCTGTTCTTCTCTGTGAGAAATTATTTTCAGTCTCAGAGCGACTCAAATAATCAGTTTTGGCATGATGTTCCTGGTCCGCTTCACTCAGATCTTCACTCTCCTCGCTCTCTTCCATCAGATCTAAATTGAAAGTCAAGGTTTAACTTTAAGTAAATCATGAATTCAAAGACAGAAATGTAAAAAAAAGTATAATTGTTTTGATTATTTTTTTAATATAAAGTAATCACGTGTCTCTGGAACTTTACATGAATTGGAAAACATTATTATCACAAATCCCATATTTTGTAGTGAGAACTATTAAATGTTTAATTAACTATACAATTATCTAATATAACATTGATATAAAACTTTTTAATAATGCCATAATTTAAACAAAAAACTGAGACGGTGAACATGAACATGATTTGTGTAAGATTAGCAACACATTATTAACTGTTTGATAATGTTGTCAAGCCAAAGGACTATGATCTTAGACAACCCTGTGTAATTTACTCTTCCTGTTCTGAATCAGTTCCTGCTTTAAACATATATGATAGAATTAAACCAATATTTCCACTGTGTAGCTTTTACTACAGTTTAGGGAGAGGATCAGTAGCTGATGTGACTGAGTGGAAATGGGGACTAATTTGCTTATTCGTGGATCTATGTATACATGAAGCAAGGGTGTAGCATTACATTCAAGTTGTTTTAGGAAATAAAGTTTTTGGTTTTTTTCTTCAGAAAAAAAATAATATTTTGTCATTTTAGTCATCAAAGATGAGTTTTAAGGGATAAGTTCAAGTTCAAGTTCAAGTCAGCTTTATTGTTAATTCTTCCACATGTACAGTACATACATACAGAGAATTGAAATTGCATTACTCTCAGACCCTTGGTGCATACAGTTAACATTAAACACGTTCAGATACAGATAAATACAGTTTAAACATATGTACATACAACTATACAATTATACAAATGAGGATATTGTAGAAAAAAAAATAAGAATTAGATCGATAAAGTGGCATAAGGCGCATGGCAGATAGAGTGCAAAACCAGTTAAATAAACAACACTGTGTAGATATATTTGTAGTGCAAAAGAGCTTATCAGTCTGAGGACATTGTAGAAAATAAAAACAAGAGAGATAGATAAAGTGCATAAGGCACATGGCAGAATAGATGGAGTGCAAACCAGTTGAATGTACAAAAACAAAAACAAAACTGTGCAGATGTTTTGTTTTGTTATGAGTGTGGTGCAAGAAGAGCTTATCAGTCTGTTAAAGTGACAAGTCGAAGAGACTGTTCGGATAGTTTTTGTCAGACTATCCGAAGAGGTAATTTGCAGTCAATGTTGGATGGGTAGTGATCAGCCAATGCTGCACAAGTGACAGGTGCCGGTTACAGTTTGTTGGTCGGTGGGGGGGGGGGGGGGGGGGGGGGGGCAGTCTGCTCCCTGATGGCAGCAGACTGAAGAAGCTGTGTGTCGGGTGGGTGGGATCGCCTGCAATGCGGAGGGCTTTGCGGGTGAGACGGGTGCTGTAGATGTCCTGGAGGGAGGGGAGAGAGACACCAACGATCTTCTCAGCTGCTCTCACTATGCGCTGAAGTGACTTGCAGCAGGATGCGTTGCAAGCGCCATACCACACAGTGATGCAGCTAGTCAGGATGCTCTCGATGGTGCCTCTGTAGAAGGTGCACATGATGGGGGCCGGGGCTCTGGCTCTTCTGAGTTTGCGGAGGAAGTAGAGACGCTGCTGTGCTTTCTTGGCCAGTGCTACAGTGTTGTTAGTCCAGGAGAGGTCCTCAGTGATGTGCACACCCAGGAACTTGGTGCTGCTCACTCTCTCCACAGTCGCACCGTTGATGGTCAGAGGGGCATGCTGAGTGTGTACTCTCCTGAAGTCAACAACAATCTCCTTCGTCTTCTTCACGTTCAGAGAGAGATTGTTGTCACTGCACCACCCGGCCAGGCGGCTCACCTCGCTCCTGTAGTTTGTCTCATCTCTGTTGCTGATGAGACCCACCACAGTCGTGTCATCCGCAAACTTAATGAAAATGTTGGAGTTGTGTGATGGTGTGCAGTCGTGGGTCAGCAGAGTGAAGAGGAGGGGGCTCAGCACACATCCTTGGGGGGCCCCAGTGTTCAGTGTGATGGTGCTGGATGTGTTACTGCCGACCCGTACTGCTTGAGGTCTCCCGGTCAGGAAGTCCAACAGCCAGTTGCACAGAGAGGTGCTGAGCCCCAGCTGGACCAGTTTGTGAGTGAGCTGTTGAGGGATGATTGTGTTGAATGCTGAACTGAAGTCTATGAACAGCATCCTGACATATGAGTCTTTTTTCTCCAGATGTGTGAGGGCTGGGTGGAGGGCAGTGGTGATGGCATCATCGGTCGAGCGGTTGGACCTATATGCAAACTGGAAGGGGTCCAGGGAGGGGGGGAGGACAGACTTGATGTGGTGCAAGACTAGCCGTTCAAAGCACTTCATAAAATTAGGAACGGCAAGGGAACTTTAAAATTGTGACCCCATCTCCCCAGAAACTGATAACATTTGAACACTTAAAAATAAAGAAGAGACCATTTGTATTAACAGTGTTAATAGTATTAGATCCAATTTGTATTTAGATCCTATTTGCTACTCAGTGTATTGTAGCCCATTATAAAACAGTATGCAGTAATATCAAAATATTAAATGTATATGTTATCATATTTATTAAAATATGGATGCAATCCAAAGATTTGAAAATGTTTCAAAGCTGTAGCGTTTAAAAAAACGGAGCGTCTAATTACACTAAATCTAAATAGTCCTCCTTGTTGGCAAAGGCTATTTACACTAACTCCGCCCACTAATGTGTGATTGGGTTAGTCAACACTAAAAATAAAAAGTGGCATAGGTGCTTTTTGACGCGATCGACCCGAGTTCAAATCGCCTTTTGCCAAACTTTTTTTCTCCCTTTTCAAATCCATCAGAAAGTTTATTGAAAACATTTTTTTAAATAAAAATGAAGGAAATAACTGTTCCAATAAGGTGGCATCCATTAACTAATTTGAATTAAACTATAATTTACACTCAGTACGTTATTATTGCGTACTGTTTTATAATCTACTGCAATACTGAGGTGCAGATAATTGCCACTATTTGCAATAAGTAGTTTATATAGCAGAAAATCTTGCTATTTTAACATAGTGTAAATAGAATCTATAGCTATTTGCACTTAATGTAAACAGCATTCATCGCTAAAATATATGCTATATGCACTCAGTGTACAGTAAAAAAAAAAGAAAAAAAAGGCCATCCATCCATCTCATTGTCAGAGTTGTATAATGTATTGCAACTTGGTTGCAAAAATTTTGAACCAAGTATAAAATCAATGTAAGATACGGAGCTCATAATATTTAGCTCACAGTGAATATAAATGTTTGCTCCTTTCACTGATCCTTTGCTTGCCTTTGTTTGTATCCAGTTTATAAAAAAAGTGTTTAGTATATTATTTGTGTCATGTTATTTCACAACTTTTAAGACTTGTCTATTACAACCACTAAATCTAATTGAAAACTGTCTTGAGCTTTATAACCCTAATGATCTTCAGCATCATAAATGAAGAATCAGCAATAAACACCAACCTCTTTGTTCTTCAGGATCTTCACGCTCCATTCTGCAGGGTTCTGGATCACTCATGTTCTCAAACTTCACTCATGAAATTCTGGGAATATTCTGGGAATATTCCAGCATTTATTAGTGAAGTGCTGTGGGAGGAGGTTTAATGGTGAAGTGCTGTGGGAGGAGGTTTAATGGTGAAGTGCTGTGGGAGGAGGTTTAATGGTGAAGTGCTGTGGGAGGAGGTTTAATGGTGAAGTGCTGTGGGAGGAGGTTTAATGGTGAAGTGCTGTGGGAGGAGGTTTAATGGTGAAGTGCTGTGGGAGGAGATTCACAAAAGGTTGATTGCTGTGCATTATGAAAAGCAGATCTGCCAAAATCCAAAATTAACTACTGAATCACAAGTTTAAGCATTAATGCTCTGTGTTTATCTATATTTATTTATAAAAAAGTAACAAACAAGTTATTACTTGGTTATTTATGTTTTGTTTGTGAATCATCTAAACATTTTATTTTGTTTTTATTATTTTACTCATCCGTATGAATAATGGAAAAGAAATGTAGAAAAATACGCATGAATACCACAGTTAAAATAATCAAAATATAAAAAGTATGAGTAATAATAAAAAAAACAGAAGAACAAATTCAGAAATAAATGTATAGATTTGTAAGCAACAAATAACACATAGCCTATCTATCTGAGTGTGTGTGTGTGTGTGTGTGAGAGAGAGAGAGAGAGAGAGAGAATTAAAGTTTAAACACGACCGTTTTTTGTAATCATTTCATTTGAGACCCACTGTGAAGACGGGCATTTTCTGTTTTTCCCTGAACCATTTTATTCGTTAAGCTAAACATTTTTTTATACCTTTTCATTGATAGCCTATTTTATTTAAATTATTTTTATATAATCAACAGAATATGTGCGAGCGCTGGGTGTGTGTCTTAAAACCGATCCCTTGATGTCCTTTACTTTTTTAATATTGCTTGTTCATTATTGTTTTTTCTCAGGATCCCACAAAGACAAAGAGGGAAAGAGAGAGCGCGCCTTGGAACGCAACCGGACACCACGCGCGCGCCGCAGATGGGGAGGGGCGCGCCACACAGATGTTCCTATCAGGAAGTTTTGCTACATAAAATCTTCAAAAACATTACTTGACAACTCATTTATGTTTTTCCTCCAACCGGACGACATGGCTCATCCCCGGATGACTCGAGTTTCACGCTCGACCGATTTCCGCATCTGAAACTCGTTATGAGATCAAAGGTCACATATGGAAATGATTAATATTATTATGAGGTCACAAAGGTCAAAGCCATTAATCATTATCACTACTCATAGATGTTAGAAGTGTGTAAGGCTTCTCCCGCTGGCCCAAACAGTGGAATCCAGCGGCCTGATGGTTTAATGCATGTTCGGTCTTTTACTTGCGCCTCTGAATTTATCTGGATTTAGTTTCAATTTTAGTCTATCTCCGTGCTTAATCTGACTCCAATTTCAAGTGATCATTACATTTAGGCAATATTCTTAATTAAAAACTGATCACAGATATTGATTGTACATTATTTTAGATATTTGATGATTCTGGAAATCCCATACTTTCAATTCTTCATTCATTAAGGACCAGGTATTGCTTAGCAATTCACTTGCCACCAGTGAACGCACGGACACAAACTCGTCAGTTCTGAATTTACTCAGAGGATGCAGAGTGGATATAATACCTTTAAATGAGCTGCGCCTGCATACTCATAACAAAAAGTGTATTTTTCCTATAACCACGAGAGCTACATCGTGTTAAACCAGTGACAGTCAGAAATCCAAAGTCTCCCTCATGGTGTTCCCCACGGTTCATCCATTGGTGCTTTGGTGTGATCTGTCCTGAACACAGATTTGCGGAAATACCACTACACATTAATCTACTTGAAAAAAATAATTTCAGAAGAGATCAGAATAAGTAAAATACAACAATTTATTATTAGTCAGGTAAAAACGTGTCATGCCAATTATATGATTAAACAACAAGAAGCCAATTCAAAAATAAGAAAATACATAACATCAGTTGTTTAAAGATGAATCTACGAGTAAAAATGTATACATGACTTCAGAAAAAATACATAGTATATGGAAAATTTTAAATACACTCCACACTATGGGCTGATCTGGCTACAGAATCACACCCAGTAGTGTTTTGTCACTTCCCTTATATACCCATATAACAAAGCTTCAGATCAGTTGTAAAAACATAAAATACCTTTTGGTGGTTTTGGTTCTAGTGCTCCAGGGTCACACCTGGATGAAGATGGATAAACATTCCCGCAGACCCCTAAAGGGCACCCCCTCCTCAGCAGAACACAATTCTACAAAGGTTTTCAATATTTCTCATAATATAAGTGACTACTGTGAAATTCAGTTTACCAATCGCACACAGACCTTTAAAATGATACCACACATGAAAGGGAAAAAAATAACATTGAACACTTGTGGCATATGGATATTCTTCCTTTTTGGGGAAGAAGAGTGAGGGAGGAGGGGGAGGAAGGGGGTCGTAAATTATCAAGGAGATAAGTTTGGTCAGGGTGATGTTGTTTGTTCTCTTTGGAGGTCTTTTCTTCAGATTTTATTGTATGGCATCTGTGAGTTCCTGAGTTTTGGCCTCATGATGAGTTAATTTCATAAAGGAAATAATTTCACTCCCTACAAGTGCACAATGCAACATTAGCATAATTGACAAAATCAACTAAAAACATGTATTTCAGCTGAGTTATTATGGTCTACTGTCATTGCTTTTCACAGTGTGAACACTTGTAAGGTTTTTCTCCAGTGTGCTGCAGTTTCAGTTCACCCTCAGTAGTAAAAGTCTGTAGTTTCTAGTGTAATTGTAAAGTACCCTGCAAGCAAAAGTCCACACAAGATCCACACAAGCCTGAACTTTAGGTGTTTTTTTCTGGGATGATGCCCAAAGAAGAAATCATTGATCACATTTGAGGCTTTTCTCCATGGTGGATCCTCTCGTGTGTTTTCATATTTCCTTGCCAACCAAATGTCATGTCACAGTGTGAACACTTGTAAGGTTTTTGTCCGCTGTGGGTCCTCTCATGTGATCTCAGATATGCTGGCAATTTGAATCTCTTGACACATTGTGAACACTTGTAAGGTTTTTCTTCACTGTGAATTCTCTGGTGCAGTTTCAGTTCAGAGTGTGTAATAAAAGTTTTCCCACAATCAAAGCACATTTGATCCTTCACACCTCTGTGTCTTTTCAGGTGTATTTTAAGAGCACTCGGCTCCCTAAAACTCTTTCCACACAAAGAACACATGTGAGGCTTCTCCTCTGTATGAACTTTAAGGTGGCTCTTCAAGAGTCCTGATGAAAGAAACGTTTTTCCACACTGATCGCAGTAAAATATTTTTTCTCCAGAGTGAGAACGCAGATGTACCTTAAGAGAGATGGCATGTGCAAAACTCTTCCCACACTGATTACATGTATAAGGCTTCTCTCCAGTGTGGATTTTCATGTGTACGTCAAGCTGTCCTTTTTGTCTAAAACTATTGCCACACTGATCACAGGTGTGTGGCTTCTCTCCAGTGTGGATTTTCCTGTGAACCCTAAGGCCTCCTTTTAGTGCAAAAGCCTTCCCGCATTGATCGCATGTGTACGGCTTCTCTCTAGTGTGAATTTTCATGTGAAACATAAGGCTTCCTTTTACTGCAAAAGTCTTCCCGCACTGATCACATGTGTATGGCTTCTCTCCAGTGTGGATTCTCATGTGACACTTCAAGTGTTCTCTTGCTGCAAAACTCGTCCCGCACTGATCACGTGTGTGGCTTCTCTCCAGTGTGGATTTTCATGTGTCTCTTATGGCTTCCCTTAAGTGCAAAACTTGTCCCGCACTGATCACATGCGTGTGGCTTCTTTCCAGTGTGGCTCCTCATGTGTCTCTTATGGCTTCTTTTTAGTGCAAAAGTCTTGCCGCACTGATCACATGTGTATGGCTTCTCTCCAGTGTGTCTCCTTTGTTCTTCGGTATCTTCTTGTTCCATTCTGCAAGGTTCTAGATCACTCATGTTCTCAATGTTCTTTCATGAACTCTATATACTTCACTTGAAGACTGATGAGAATTTTCCAGCATTTATTGATGAATTGCTGTGGGAGGAGCTTCACTCAAGGTGAATTGCTGTGGGAGGAGATTCAATGAAGGTAAATTGCTCTGTGTTAGAAGAAGATCTGCCAAAATCAAAAATAAATCAGTTACTGAATTGATTGTTTTAATTAATTCACACAATTTAGGCAATTGTGTCTTGTTTATCCGTCTATGAAAATGGGAGACAAAAGACTGACAATGTAAAGTTACTGATTTGGTTTCTACCAAAATTTCACTTTCCATGTACTTCTATTTTGTTTGTGCATCAAATATAAACATTTTAATCTATTTTTATCTTTACCTTTATTTGTCATATGAACAGACAAATAAATACAATAAAAAAAAGCCAAATTAAAAAGTATAAAAGTATGAATCAAAAAGAATAATTAAGTCAGAAATAAATGTAAAAATGTGTAACCAACATATATCACTCCAATTGAGTTCAACATCATATAGCTGTGTTTTTGATCATTGGTGTTTAGATTTTTGTTGTTTTTACACAAAACATTGTTTCATAAATGTCAGGGTGTTGTCTTGTCACGTCGTGCCGCATGCCACGTCCGGTTTGGGCACAGCTTATAATTAAAATAAATGCTATCAAAGATATATAGGGGTGGTGATGGCGCAGTGGATAAGACACATGCCTTTGGTGTGAGAGACCCGGGTTCGAATCCACTGTGAGACACCAATGTGTCCCTGAGCAAGACACTTAACCCCTAGTTGCTCCAGAGGCGTGCGACCTCTGACATATATAGCAATTGTAAGTCGCTTTGGATAAAAGCGTCAGCTAAATGAATAAATGTAATGTAAATGTATATCTTGTAGATATGGTGATGGTGGGGTAGTTTGTTTCAGGCTGTTCACTCCAAATAAATGAGCTAAGTGGCAGTTTACAGGTGATCTGAAGACATCAGCATAATGAATGAGGTGAAAATATTGATCTATTGAAATGCAATATAAAGACATTTCAGCAGCTGTTAGTGACACTCCTGAAACAAGCCTTACAGGATCATTAGCACAGATCTCACTTTATTGTGTTTGGACTAGAAATGTACTGCAAAGAGCCCTATTATGATAGTGTTTCTCTTAATATGTGTGACAATGAAAAACATCAATAATACATCAAAACAAATAGAAACAACTTCCATCTTTACAGTAGTTTTTCTGCTTCCTTTTCATGTTACAGACCATTTTATTAACTGCTACAGCACAATATATCAAGTCAAGTCACCATTATTTATATAGCGATTTTTACAATAAAGATTGTGTCAAAGCAGCTTTACAGTGTTAATTAAAGATATTAATCTAAATATAGTTCAGTAATAACTGCATGAATTAAATCATTAACTTACTATTTTGTATGTGCTCTGACAATGATCATCAAACATTTATGATAATAAAACAATCATTTTAAAAGTGTCTTGTTGCAAAAGTCATTCACATTTATCTGCAGATTGACATTTATATCACTTGGATCGAATTAAAGTCCCATGTGTTTCATCACAGTGTCAGTATAAAGTAGGCTATTTTAGCTTTTAACACTTCCAGTAGCCTATATTTTAGGTAAAGTAACTAAAATTTGATTTGCAAAGGTAAATGTCATACACTGTAAAAAATCAAATTAACAATGTTAGAAGGGCAAAAATATTTAAGTTGAGCTCATTTTATTGCTTGGCCTTAGTTGAGAGGACATATTATATTTAGTCTACACAAATATAGGCTATTTGAAAAACACTGAATGAATGTTTATTTTCAAATCCAGTCAACAATTAGCTATGCTAATGTTGACTCAACAAATAAAAACACGTGCACATGCACTATAACATTTCAGTAAAGGTTGAGCCAAATTAAAAATAACACTTCAGGCAACACTTTGAAATCAGAAATTGACTGAACGTAAAATTTCTGTGGAACTAGTTACTAAATAATAATTAGTTGAAACCGCTTGAAATTTTTTACACGTGTAGGCTATAATAGAAATAAATTGCAGTACTACTTTGGATCAATTCCCATAAAGATTGTGTGACATGCAGTAACATTATAGTAATATAATGCAATAACATACATGATCAGTCCGACCCATCATATCACACATCCCGCACAAACATAGGTTACAAAAACACACACAATTGCACATGGCGCAGTTGACTGTAACTTCCATTTGCTGGTTATTCACATAAAATATAATGTCTTCATAAGTGTAGTATTACATTACATTAGTATTACATTATTACAAGCTTATTAAGTAAAATTAACTTTTTTCACATAATTTATTTCATTCATAATTTGAGCAATATTTAAATCTTGAGGCTGTCTAAACTGGACACAACAATGCGACCATTGTACATTGTTTGTACTTTGTGTCAGTACATGATAAATAGGAGGCATCAGTTTAGAGTGAGGGTTTTGTCGTGTTTCGTCGTGCCGCATCCAGTGTAGACAGCATCACCGATTATAATGGGTTCTATTGTCTTTTGTCGCGTGGTGTCCCTCATGTCCAGTGTAAGAGTTAGGAAATCATTATAATGCAGCAACAGATAGCCAGATTGAAAGATTAATTTACCTCCCAAGTCTTTCTCCTTTAAAATCAGTTTTACATAAACTCTGTATCATAAATCTCTTTGAACCGCATCCAAATTTTGTAACATCTGACAGGAAAAGTTTTAGAGATGTATTACAGATGAGCAAACACTCTGAAAGCATCTTCCAGATGAAAATGTGCTCATCAAATAGGCTAGAATTCTCTGCAGTGTGTTACCCTAATTTTCGTTTTCTGTTTCAGTTCTAAGCAAAGCAGTTTTAGATCAATTGTTTTCAATCATCGGAAAAAAATAGATGTATAGAGCTGATCCCAGATGCCCAATCGCTGTCAGAAGATATTATTTTGTCTGGTGTCCAAAACCTGTGAAAACAAAGTCTAGTGATTAGATCATGTCAACAGTGTGGCTCATACTTGAAGCAAAGTTTTGCCTGAATGATGATTAGATTCAGTTTTGGATGGCTGCATTTAATCTGTGAAAGCACGTACAGAATGATGCGTCTGGAGTGTGATAGAGTAAACAATAATAGCATCTGCAGCAGCAGCAACGGCAGCAGCGGTAACCTCCCCCGGGTCGTAATGCCCTCTCAGTAAGGAGATTTAATTCCACAGGGGGCCCTGTTGGCCTACTTGTTAAGGTTACCACTACATCTTTCTTGGGGGGGGGGGGGGGGGGGGGGGTTATTTATAGTTATTTTCAAATCTTCAATGTACTGTCATTATAAAATAACGTCATTATTATTGTTTAATTCTAACAATTAAGTTCCTATTAAAAACTAACCAAAATTAAAAATAATTTGTTTATAATTTTTGCAAAGGAGATACTTGATGTTGTATTGGCATCGGTATTGGCTCTAACAATTAAGTTCCTATTAAAAACTAACCAAAATTAAAAATAATTTGTTTATAATTTTTGCACAGGAGATACTTGATGTTGTATTGGCATCGGTATTGGCATCGACCAAAAATGAGTTGAAAAATATCAGCATATCTGATATCGGCAAAATCCAATATCGTGCATCTCTAAAAATGATTAAAACAATCTAATTATCAATTTAAAAAATCATCTAAAATAATCAACAATCAGTTAATTAATTGCTCTAATAATCTTTTATTAATCAATTATCAACAATTGTTTGATGCAGTCTATACAGATCAGAACTCAAACTACTTGCTGTAATTTCAGACATGCATTTTTTTTATGACCAGTTAAAGAGGAAAAATAAGTGAAACTCTTCCCACATGAATGGCAGTGATACGGCTTCTCTCCAGTGTGGATCCTCTTATGTATTCTCAGATATTGTGACCGACTGAATCTTTTTTCACATTGTGAACACTTGTAAGGTTTTTCTTCACTGTGAATTCTCTGGTGCTGTTTCAGTTCGTCAGTTGTAATAAAGGTTTTCCCACAATCAAAGCACATATGTTCCTTCACACCATTGTGTCTTTTCTGGTGTATTTTTAAATTACTAATCTGACTAAAACTCTTTCCACACAAAGAACATACATAAGGCCTCTCCTTTGTATGAACTTTCATGTGGTCCTTCAGGAAATCTGCCCTAAAAAACTTTTTACCGCACTGGTCACAGCTATATAGTCTTTCTCTAGAATGAGTAAGCAGATGTACTTTAAAAACGCCTGATTTTCTGAAACTCTTTCCACATTGATCACATTTGTGTAGATTCTCTCCAGTGTGGATTTTCATGTGATTATTAAGGGCTTGTTTTCGTGCGTAACTCATCCCACACTGAGCACACGTGTGCGGTTTCTCTCCAGTGTGGATTGTCATGTGATCACTGAGTAAACGTTTTACTCCAAAGCTCTTCCCGCACTGATCACATGTGTATGGCTTCTCTCCGGTGTGGATTTTCATGTGTGTGTTAAGGTTGTGTTTTAGTGAAAAAGTCTTCCCGCACTGATCACATGCGTATGGCTTCTCTCCAGTGTGGACTTTCATGTGATCATTAAGGTTTCCTTTTCGTGTGAAACTCTTCCCACATTGATCACACGTGTACGGCCTCTCTCCAGTGTGAACTCTTATATGAAGTCTAAGACCTTGTTTATTTGGGAAAGTTTTTTCACACTGAAGGCAGGTGAAAGATTTTTCTCCAGTTTTGACATGATGATGATTCTCCTCCGATTCACTCATGTCTTTACTCTCCTCATTCTCTTCCATCAGCTCTAAAATGAAAGAAGAGATATATGTAAATTTTGGCGCTGTAGTGCTAATTAAAAACAACACTGCATGCATCTTGCGGATGAACATTGTTGCCGGAACATTGTTGCAGGGTCACAGGGGAGTAAATTCCAGTAAAAGAAAATTCAAAGAGAGAAATTTGAATGGAATAACATAAAAGTGAGCATAAATGCAGCAAAAGAAAACTGCAATAGGATATTATGATTCATTTTGAATTTAGGGCTGTGTGGTTAATCAAAATTGATTTCTGATTTCGATTTTGACTTATGGAACGCAGCACAATAATCTTCGTTCCCCTTGGTTATGCAATTTCTCATTTTGTCTTTTGTTATAAATCCTGTGTATGTTCCTTTCCTCTCCTTTAAATCTGCATGCTTTCATCCCTCCCTAAAAGCCCAAACTTGATGTCCAAAACAGCCAAATCAGTTAAAATGTTTGTTGTAAAATGAACTGTACTGTGGGATGTGCTTGATATTAATATTATAAAAGTGTTATTTAAAGCGCTTTTAAAGCGAACTCACTGTTTTCCCTTGGCGCTTTCTGTGCATGCGTTCTGATACGGAGTGGAACATGGACAAGCAAAATATAGGCTTCTGGGTTTGAGGCTGCGCATAACCGATCAGCTGCACACAAAATAGCTATCTTGGCAAGTATTCATACAAGCACGGCCGGTTTATGTCTGCAATGAAAATTAGGAGAAAATCAGATGTGTGTTGAAGCCTATTTGTTGGAAAGGCTAGGCTCTGGCTTTAACTATAAACAGTAAACACTCCTGTGGTGTCAGGACACAAAGAATAAGGAGACCAGAGCTTCTTTCCAGAGTGCATTGAATATTAATCTAAAAATAACAAACATAACATTGATGAGTACTTGTTTACAAAAGAATCATTCACTTCTTAATCAATAACATCTATAAATAATAGCCTAGTTACAGCTTTAACTATGCAGAGGATGTGCAATTGAAGAAAATAGAATTGGTCTGATCACACGAAATGACTTTGACAGTAATATATATTACTAAATCCAAGTGCATTCACAAACAATACAATTTCCTAAAATCAAAAATGGGCAATACTGATTAATCCTTATGCAGTATCAAAAGTTAACAGATGACAGACCGATTACAATGTCAATTGTTAAATTTAACTCTGTATTTTGCAAAAATTGCGTCGCACATCTTGCTTATATATTAAGCATGAAATGTCCGTGCATGCCCATACAAACACACAAAAAATAATACACTTCAAACATGGTTGACAACATATAGAAATCGAAGAATATTTACTTTATGGTCATGTACCAAGTTACACTCTGAACCCCAAAACACCAACGAGCATCAAAATGACAGGAATTCTAGACGCGCAGCTGCTGAGAGAGAGCACAGTATACCATTTCTTCTTCTTCTTCTTTGAGCATCCAAAAACGTTGCATTACCGCCACCTTCTGGATTACTCTTCTGCCATGTTACTCCTGTTTATTTCCCTATTCTCCTCATCAGGCCCCTTCTAATTAAGAAATGATAAATATTACTTCTGCCTTGTCCATTTACACCACTTTGCAGTATATATGTTAGGTCTGTCCCTGACAACCCACCTCTTCTTAATTCTTCGGTCATATTTCTATTTGTTAATGTGTCCTCCTACTCTTAAATCTCGTCATCACTATTTCTTCTGTCCTAGTCCTTCCCCAGTTCCTCACATTACCAACTTTATTTTGAATAGCATACTAATGTCTTATTTAAGATTAGTTCACCTCCCAAGACTTTCACCTTTAAAAATCTGTTTCACATACACTCTAAATCATAAACATCTTAACCCTTGTGCACCCTTATGGATATTTTTGTCCATTTTTTTGTTTGTTTATAATTTTGCCTGTGTTAACGCTAACTGCATAAATTTTGGCTCAGGTGTGTATTTTTATTGGAATTTTAATATTCCATTTCCTTTAATAAATCTATTTTACACTAGTAGGTACACAAAATTGTTACACTCAGAACCTTTTGGACAAAAATGTCTCCATTGAAACCCATTAAAACAGCTATTTTTAATCACAGTGCCGTTTAACTGTAAAATTATGCAATTTTTGTTAATAGGCTTTCATTCTGTTGGCAAGGCTTCAAAATTAAATTTTTTACCAGATGGTGCCATTTTTTCAGGTTTGGTCTATAAAGCAAATACTTGCTTTATTCCTGTTTTCTACTTCTGCGTATTATAGAGCCAATTGGATAAATAATGCAGCTATAATTGTGTGGGTGTGTTGGTATGGATGTCAGAGTATGGTTTGTATGTGTGTCATAAAAAAAAAAAACATTGTGTGTGTATGTGTGTTCTTGTAAAAATTGAGAGAGAAATTCTACTGCAAATCACAAATCCAACCACTATGTGCACCAGCAGAGTTTTGCTGGCAAAACTCTGCTGGTGGGAAATTTGGTACTGCGCCCAAACAAAATTTTACTAAAAGCTAATTTTTTGAGATATCAATCTCAAATTTGGAACACAACTTGTTTAGATTCATGGCTTTGATTTTCTAGCAGGTCTAGAGTTCAACATGTTTCATATATAAAATATTGTTCATAAATCATTTTCATGAACTTAAACCTGTATAACTTTTTTTTTTGGTTTCACTTTTTAAACTTATTTTACTTCAACAATAATCTGCCACGGGTCTTCTTTAAAATGAGATCACACTTAAGTCTCTGCTCCCAAGCTCCCAACTTTTATGACCGTTTTTTTGACATGGACATTTTTGTCCACTATACACCTAAGTGTAACTTTTTTTTATTGATGCACAAGGGTTAAAGACATTATGAAAATTGTGTAACATCCGACGGGAAAAGTTTTAGAGATGCATTGCTAGAATACTCATTATATACAGTACAAAACATACATAAACAGGCGGCTTCTAATAATTATCATGTTTATGTTATTGCACATAATGCTCCTGTTGAGAAAAAACAATCATATCTACATGCTCTGGTGAAAGTCAATAAAGCCATCTGCAGAGAAAAAGTGCTTTGTTGGCACAGGCATTGCAGGGACACGCAGATAATGGTTTGCTATGCGACCAAGTTAGTTAAAGAAATTAGTATTCCCTTTCTACCGATAAATCAGATCTAGTGTAAATAAAATATAGATAAGAGCAGAAGCAGAAGACGAAGTGATGATAATACAAATACCAGATTTTTGAGTCTTATTATACCAAAGCAAAAAACAAGGGAAAAGCTTGACAACATAGTCCTGCAAAGGTAAAAACCACAAAAGACACAAAGACATTAATTTATTTCTTACAAACCATACAATTAAACAACAATAGCGAGCATTGCATGAGAAATAAAATATTTAAAAGATTAAGTAATATAAAATATAAAAACACAGAATGACAAATGAATAACAATAATCATAAAATGATTAACAATAATGATTAATAAAAAAATTATTCATCTGAAATAATCAAGTCAGTTCATTATTGTTCTAATAATCTTTGATTACAATATAGTTTTTTGATGCAGTCTTACAGATCAAACTCTAACTACTTACTGTAATTTCAGACATGCATTTTCTTTTATGACAGATTAGAGAAGAAAAATTAGTGAAACGCTTCCCACATGAATGGCAGTGATGCGGCTTCTCTCCAGTGTGGATCCTCTCATGTATTTTCAGAGATTCTGACCGTTTGAATCTCTTGTCACAGTGTGAACACTTGTAAGGTGTTTCTCTGGTGTGAACGGCCCTGTGCTGTTTCAGTTCACCATCTGTAAAAAAGGTCTTCCCACACTCAGAGCAAGCATGATCCTTCACACCGCTGTGTCTTTTCTGGTGTAATTTAAAATGAGCAGTATTTCTAAAACTCTTTCCACACAAAGAACATACGTAAGGCCTCTCCTTAGTATGAACTTTCATGTGGTCCTTCAGGAAATCTGCCCTAAAAAACTTTTTACCGCACTGGTCACAGTTAAATCGTCTTTCTCTAGAATGAGTAAGCAGATGTACTTTAAAAACGCCTGATTTTCTGAAACTCTTTCCACATTGATCACACTTGTGTAGATTCTCTCCAGTGTGGATTTTCATGTGATTATTAAGGGCTTCTTTTCGTGTGTAACTCACCCCACACTGAGCACACGTGTGCGGTTTCTCTCCAGTGTGCATTTTCATGTGTTCATTAAGGTATGCTTTTCGTGCGCAACTCTTTCCACACTGATCACATGCAAATGGCTTCTCCCCAGTGTGGATTCTCATGTGATTATTAAGGGCTTCTTTTCGTTTGAAACTCTTGTCACAGTGTGAGCACTTATAAGGTGTTTCTGTAGTGTGAATGGTCCTGTGCACTTTCAGTTCACCGTCTGTAAAAAAAGTCTTCCCACACTCAGAGCAAGCATGATCCTTCACACCGCTGTGTCTTTTCTGGTGTATTTTAAAATGAGCAGTATTTCTAAAACTCTTTCCACACAAAGAACATACATAAGGCCTCTCCTTAGTATGAACTTTCATGTGGTCCTTCAGGAAATCTGCCCTAAAAAACTTCTTACCACACTGGTCACAGTTAAATCGTCTTTCTCTAGAATGAGTAAGCAGATGTACTTTAAAAACGCCTGATTTTCTGAAACTCTTTCCACATTGATCACACTTGTGTAGATTCTCTCCAGTGTGGATTTTCATGTGATTATTAAGGGCTTGTTTTCGTGCGTAACTCACCCCACACTGAGCACACGTGTGCGGTTTCTCTCCAGTGTGGATTTTCATGTGTTCATTAAGGTATGCTTTTCGTGCGCAACTCTTTCCACACTGATCACATGCATAAGGCTTCTCCCCAGAGTGGGTTTTCATGTGTTCTTTAAAGTTACCTTTATGTGTGAATCTCTTCCCGCACTGATCACATGCGTATGGCTTCTCTCCAGTGTGGATTTTCATGTGATAATTAAGGTATCCTTTTTGTGCGTAGCTCTTTCCACACTGATCACATGCATATGGCTTCTCCCTAGTGTGGATTTTCATGTGTTCATTAAGTTTACCTTTATGTGTGAATCTCTTCCCGCACTGATCACACGCGTATGGCTTCTCTCCAGTGTGGATTTTCATGTGATAATTAAGGTTTCCTTTTTGTGCAAAAATCTTCCCACATTGATCACATTTGTGCGGCTTCTCTCCAGTGTGGATCCTCATATGTTCCTCAAGGTTTCCTCTAAATGGGAAACTCTTCCCACATTGATCACATGTGTATGGCTTCTCCAGAGTGTGGGTTTTCTTATGTTCATCAAGGTTTTGTTTTTGTGTGAAAATCTTCTTGCACTCATCACATGCATATGGCTTTCCTCCACTATGAAATTTTATGTGAAGGTCAAGATTTTGTTTGCATGAGAAACTCTTTCCACACTGAGGGCAAGTGAAACATATATTCTCGTTTTTCAATGGGGAACTCCAGGATGTTTCTTCAGTTTTGACCTGATGTTTCTCCCCCGCTTCCATGAGTTCTTCAATCTCCTTGTTCTCTTCTATCAGGTCTAAAATAAAAGTATACATTTTTTTTTAAAGTTTCAATACTTTGATTTCTATTAGTTTGAAATCTACCAAAAAAAGTTTTACAATAACTTGTGCTACCAATGGTGATTAAACCTAAGAAACGCAAAGTTAGCTCAGAACTGTGCAAATTATTCTTATTGTTATACTCTACTCTCAAATTGTTCATGTTAACAACACCAATATTGTGTGACTATGTATTCAGTGTGTATTAACGTTATCTGTAGATTTGAATTTCCGTACAGTATAATCATCAAACCATTCGAATGTCATCAAAAGAAATGGTTCTTTTAACCTTAAAAATGTACAATTTAATGTTCTTTAGAACTTGTTCTCTTTTAAATACAAATCTTTTGAAAGTACAGTAATCCCACATTCGCATTCAGACACGACATAACTCAAAGCGAATGACCGGAACCACTCAAATTATAAAACATTTTTTACAAGCTTACTGATGTGAATCAAAGGTACAGAGATAGTTTTGAACACTGATTGGTTATGTAGATGCAGCTTTAAGTATTACAACCTTATTAAATAATTAAGAACAAACACCAACCTATTTGTTGTTCATTATCTTCCTGTTTTATTTCGCAGGGCTCTGGATCATTCATGTTTTCAATTTTCTTTCACAAACTTAATTTTCTTCACTTTTAGGCTAATGGGACTATTCCAGCATTTCAGACGCTGAAGGTGAATCGCTGTGGGATAGGAACAACAGAAATGCCAAAATCAAAAATAAATCAGTTATCAAACCAATGCTTTCATCATCAAATCGAGTGTTACAATTAAGGCTCTTCTTGTCAATATTAGATCATATTAAAAATACATTAACCCACAGACAAAAAAAAAATAATTATAAATAAAAATGTAGATATGAATTAGTTTGAAAACAAATCAAGTTCGACTCCCATTAATCCCCCTCACAGATCATACTTGCCTTTTGTGGCATTCAAAAACAGTACCATTATTGCTCCAAATAATCGAAATGATCAAAAGCACGAGCATAAAATCACAAAATGTTTTTAGCAGTAGTGCCTCATATCGTTGTCTGCTAGGCTTAATATTTTCAGTCAGCAGACGCCAGAAAAGACGCGCAAATAGCGCTGAACCAGATTAAAATACAGAATGTCTCCGTAAAATGCTGCTTTAACAAACTCTGTTTTTATAATTGTACAGTTATATGCAGAACCGTGAACTGAGCGTCTTACCTCAGCAGACCCAACAACGCAGACTGGTAGCGTCGTCTTGTTGTTTCAGGGCGGATCGTGGACACATAAGCGCATTACCGCCACCTATCGCCCAATGAACCATTGACACTAAGCGAGTTGGTTTGATCCCGATTGTTGCTCAACACATAGTGTCACGTTTCATATTTAATTTCACGTAGTGAGAAATATTAAACTACCAATACGCCCTATTTTACTAACTTTTTTGGATAAACCAGTAAAAACTAAACGAAGAAATGCTAATTTTGCAAAGAACCAGCTATCAAAGTACAGATTCTATGCAACATGAAACATAAATAGCTTTTTATTATTTTATTTGTTTTCCCAACAGATCATAAAGCAGATTATATAGTAAATCTGCTAAATATCAAAATTGTTATGAGTGACAGCAATAATAACTGTAGCAACATTCTGGAATCAGTAAAACAATACTTTACAAAAATTTTTTTTTTTTTTACAAAAATAGTATTAATGACCAAAGACTCATTGTTTTTAAATGTAATCCCCCTAAAGACCCCCACTTCCCACACTGATCACACGTGAAAGGTTAAGTTCAGGTTCTTTGTATGACAAATAGGTTTCATCAGTCCGGTCTTTAGCTTGCAACCAAAAAACAACTGCATTAAGCTTCATAGGGCATCTTTGACAATGGTATACTATAAAACCCCTTTTTGAATCCTGATTCTGAAATCCAAAGGCACAAGAACACATTTTTCTCTTATTCCGTGGATTTCCCTCAATTCCCTGCTGAAAAAAAAACATCTAAAACCAGCCTAGGCTGTTGGCTGGTCTTAGCTGGTCACCCAGCCGGGCTAGGCTGGTCAGGCTGGTTTTAGCTGGTTGTTCCAGCTGGTCTCCCAGCCTGACCAGCTGGGAAAGTGGCCAAAATCCCTCTAAAACCAGTCTGCTGACCAGCTATGACCAGCTAAGATCAGGCTGGATGACCAGCTAAAACCAGCCAACCAGCTCAGGCTGGTTTTAGCTGTGGTTTTTTTTTTTGCAGGGTTGTTACCACTGTTTTTCTGCCACTACAACACACAGCTGCTAACATTTAACTGTGATGTCTGCTTACAAACAGTCTATGATCTGTGGAGGAATATTCAATTGCTCACTCGAGGGACCAAAACTGGTCATTTTAAAACATGAAAAAAGAGCTTTATTGAGGCGATCTTAATTTTTTTTTTTTGCACCTCAAGTGACGACCAGATGGCGGCGTGCTTTTATTTACCAGATGTTTACACTATCAAAAAAGTACTAAAAATACCAGTATTACCATGTTTTTTTTTGTTGTTGTTTTTTTTTTTTAACATTTTTAACATAGTAATACAATTTACTTTGAGACACGGCTAATGGTATTATTGTAGCTTATAGTGCCTTATAACAATCATTCATTAGCCTACAGTTAGCCTACTTTTTGTTAGGCTAATTTGCAAAGAATCCTCTAAATAAACATGTCGGTCGAAACAGAAATGAGAAATCCAGATGAATATGTTGCAACCTTTTTTTTATTATTTTTTTTTTATGTCTTTAAAGTAAGCAAAGTTAGAATGTTGAGGATACGGCAAGACACCAGGAACAGGAGTCAGACAGTTTTCACGCCGTGAGAAAGACGTCCTCACGTACGTCTCCGTGGGGGGCGGGGCCACACAGCAGGGCGGGATTGATGGAGGGAGAATAATACAGTAATCTGAGAGAGAGAGAGAGCACATCTGGAGGAAAATAAAGAATCATCAAATCATGTCCTCCACCCTCTGTCTTATTCTCCTCCCTCTCCCCCCGTCTGTTTTTCTGACTGAGGAAGGAGACAGTAGACAGGCGTCGTAAGCAAACGATGCACCTCTGAAATTTATTTATTTTAGAACGATTTATCGCAACTTGACACAATTCTACATTTCCTGACCATTATCCTAATAGCAACAGTTTGCGTTTTCGGTCTAAGTATAGCCTGTCGTGTCATGCGTGAGCTGGAAGCGGTCAACTGGATCCAGGGGTGTTTTTGATGAAGACATCTGGAGATTTAATCGTTAAGCGTTAAACGGACCGCGCGCTTCGAGTCGTCAGGTATTTGGGAATCAGAGGAGCGCCTTTATTGAGGTAACGTTACGCATCTGGACGAACACAATCTGTATCAGCTGACGTCTAGAAAAGCATTAAGGTTGTGCGTGTGTGTGTTATTTTGCGTAAGTTTTATCCAGACAGTCTGACCCAGTTTCTTTAATGTCGAATATCGAATACCACTCAACAAGGAATAGGTTTGGTAAACAGACTCCGCCATAAACAGGGACCACCTGGTGTTATATAACTTATGACAGTCATGTCAGGGCAGGTACAGGTGTGAACGGAGGACACCTGTGGGAGGTTATTTGTGTTTCAAATGCTGTAATATCATCTAATTTTACAAGGAGCTTTAGAAAGCTTGATGCTGATTGATTGATGTTGATTTCTCAGCTATGCTAGTTTGTCTTGTATTAGTCTGCAGCCGTTTTTACACATAATAAGATATGTATTGTTTATTTTTTTATGCAGTAAAATATGTGAAAATTTCGCTATTTACTGTCAGCAGTTAATTATCTCAAAATTAACCCCTTCAGCATGATACAAGATGCTTATGTTTCGTGTGCTGATTGGCTTTATTTATTTAGCCTATTTTATGTCATTATTTTGATATCTTGTCATAGCTAATCAGAAAAAAATATCATAACCACTTAATGTTAAACTAGTAGGATAAATTGTTAGCTTGCTAACTTAACCCCTTCAGCATGATACAAGACCCTTATGTTTCTTGTCCTGGTGAAGTTTATTTTGCATTTATGTCAGGGCAAACTAAGATCCCATCCTGCGCTCTTGTGATATCATGTCTGAGCTAATCAGAAAAGTTTTTCGTAAACCATTTAATGTTAAACTAGTTGGCTAAATTGCTAGCTTGCAAATTTAACCACTTCAGCATGATACAAGATCCTTAAGTTTTGGGGTTTATTTTATTTTGATGTCGCAGCAAACTAAGATCCCATCCTGCGTTTTTGTGATATCTTGTCATAGCTAAGCAGAAAAACTTGTCATAACCATTTAACATTAAACTAGTAGGCTAACTTAACCCTTTCAGCATGCCTTTATGTTTTGTGCCCTGGTGAGGTTTATTTCAATATTATCTCAGGGCAAACTAAGATCTCATCCATTGTTATTGTGATATCTTGTCGTAGCAAATCAGAAAAGTGTTTTGTAACCATTTAACACTAAAAGGCTAAATTGTTAGCTTGATAACTGAATACAACATGTTTACGTTTGACCATTTTAGCTCCAGTAACATAATGGGATATCTACTTTAAAAGACAGATTACAAATAAATACAACATATTTCATTTTTCGCTAATGACAAAAAAGTACATTCTGTTAAAGGTCCTAAATGAAGTCTAATTTTTACAAGCCATGTGTACCGTTTTTTTATATATACACATTTTTATTTGCAAACTATTTTGTATGGCATCTACCTTTACCTAGGCTCATCAACGCTCACATATGTCACAGATGCATGCAAATAATCAAGATTGGAGTCTTCCAAATGTGCATTTGAAAACCCCTTCTGATGACTGCTAATCCGAATATGTGGGCGTTTGCCGTGTCCAGCTCAGTGTCTATGGTGGTTATGGCAGTACTTTGGGAGGTTCTCGGTGCAACGCCAAGCCCAGTCCTGATGCAACAAACTGCAACATTAACAGAGGGTCTGAGGAATGGAATGAGGGACAGATTGTGGATGAATGTGTGGCTGAGGGAGTATGCATATGAATGTTTCAGTGGGTCATGAGACATTGTTTGCTGCGATTGCTGAGGGATGTGTCAGTTACATCAGTTTTGACTTATAATGTGGTCTTCACCTTTTGCGTTGGGGTTCATTGGGTTCGCTGGAGAGAATGGGTGAGGAAAGACAGAAGGGAGAGATGAAACCACACATTCTTTTCTTGTGAAACAGCAACCACCAATAGCTGCTTCTGGAATTCTTCATCTCCATTAGATCCTTATTTAACTTTACCTATACGAGGACGCCTTGTACAGCATAAACACACGATATTGAGCAATATATCTGTTCATTTCCAAAAGAAACAGAGAATTCCTGAGCTCCCGCCCTCCTTTTTCTCTTCATCAACCCTTATGTCTCATTCTATTTTCTCAATCTGTCCCCCCTTTGGCTTGAGTTTGATGTTGGACAGAGTTCCTGGAGGCCTTCACGAATCATGAGCAATCCAAGGGGAGGAGAAAAGGCATGGAAAAAGAGAGTGAGAGAGGAGAGAAATATGAGAGCACGAGAAGGGAGAAAATGATGCCTGAAAAATTTTCGAATTGCACTTAATCCACACCGTCCATTTGATTCTCAGCCGCAACCATTCTCCCAGACTTCCTCTTTGCTCCACGTCGATGGAGAAACTGCGCACGATTGCTGCCTTGGGTCTGCAGCTGGTTCTTGTTATTGTTTATGAGCTTGGCTCTCTCTTTGCATTTCTAATGTACACTTAAAAGCGCAGTGGAAACAAATTGGGTGAATTTGCTGTGGCCAGAGGAATGTGTGTGTGTGTGTCTGGATGACAGACTATACGGAGAGATAGAGAGAAGGGGAAGGGGAGAAGAAGGAATGGGAATTTTAGAGGAGGGGATACTGTGTTGACCTTGTCCTGTTGCCAGATGCAGGGGGTGGAAAGTGAAGGAGCGATGAAGAAAGAAAGAGGGAGCGATGTGGCGCTTATTGCCTTCTGTAGGATGTTGTTGTTTCTTCCTCATCAGTGATTCATTATTTAGCCGTGTTTTGTTCTCCACCCTCATCCTGTTATGGATGAATGGCAGAGAGTGTTTTTAAGGGGGTCCTCAGAAAATATGAGAGAAAAAAATTAAATTAACAGTAAAGGCTATTGCACACTTAGTCCGAAATTTTCACACGTTGAAAAATAAATACGACCTCATGTTGTGTCAATCACGTTTAAGGTTACTGCACACTGAGTCCGAAATTTTCGCACGTTAAAAAATAATTACGACCTCACGTTGTGTCAATAATGTTTGCACACTGCCTCCCAAACTTTCGTCCGTCAAAAAAAAAATAGGATCTGGTTCGATTTTCGGCGTTTTCGCATCCATAGCATGCATTTTGATAGGAAATGATAGGGAATACAGAAAAACGCATGCGAAAATTTCAGACTCAGTGTGCAATGACCTTTACACACTGCCTCCGAAATTTTTGTCCGTCATAAAAAAATTTGGATCAGGTTTTCTGCGTTTTCGCATCAGTAGCTAACATTTTAATAGGAAAGGATGACGAATACGAAAAGACCCCCCAGAAAAACGCATACAAAAATTTCGGACTCTGTGTACAATGACCTTAAATGTCCTTGCACACTGAAGGTCACTGCACACCGAATCCTAAACTTTGTCCGAAATGTTCGCACGTTAAAAAAATAAATACGACCTCACGTTGTGTCAATCATGTTTACACACTGCCTCCGAAACTTTCATCCATCAAAAAAAAAATTCGGATCAGGTTCAATTTTCTGCGTTTTCGCATCCGTAGCATGCATTTTGATAGGAAAGGATGAGGAATACGAAAAAATGGAAAAACGCATGCAAAAATTTCGGACTAGTGTGCAATGACCTTGAGTCCGAAATATTCATATGCGTTTTTGTTTTGCTGTGGTTGTTTTTTCCATTTTTTTTCGTATTCGTCATCTTTTCATATGCAAAATGCTTGCATCTTATCAAAATGCTTGCTACAAATGCGAAAACACAGAAAATCGAACCTGATCCAAACAATTTTATGACGGACGAACGTTTCGGAGGCAGTGTGTAAATGTGATATACACAATGTGAGGTCGTATTTATTTTTTAATGTGAGAAAAATTTGGATGAAAATTTCGGACTCAATGTGCAATGACCTTAAAACGCAAATATACGCATAGTATATAGATTGAAATGGTTGGATACTTGTTTAAACTAATTTAAATATTGTTTTAGATTAAATTGTTAAATGAATTATATAACTTAAACTGTTAACTTTAAATAAAGAAGTAGATAGGGATTTTCGGGTTAATGTCATTGAATTAAAAAAACAAAACAATTATATGACATATAAACCACTTTTAATATACATTTTATGTACATAATTACAAATAATATGAAGTAATAGTAGCATATAAATACAATGTTATTTGTTTATTTATTTTGTTGCCACCAAATTAAATGGTTAAATAAATCTACTAATTACATTAAAGTAATTTAATATTGTTTCAATTGTTTTTATATATAAATTATTAGTAGTAATATATAAGTTAGTATATGTATAATATTTAAATAAGTTGACAAATAAGTTCCGTAAATTAAACTATGAGCGTTATACAAAAGCAGATAATTTCAAATGACACTTTTTATATATATTTTATTTACATAAGTATTTACTAATAATATATAAGTAATAGTAACAATGTTATTTTTTATTATTTATTTATTTATTTTGTTGCTACCAAATTAAATGGTTAAATAAATAAATTGTAAATTAAATTACATAAATTCATGTCATGTTTCAAATGACAGTTTGTTTTTAATATTAAAAAAAAATATTACTTGTAATTTATAAGTAATATATATCATATTTGAGGATGCGATTAAAAAGTAAAAAGAAAAACTCCTGGTGAGATACACTAGCACACAATCCTTTCTTTTTCTGGCTCTTTCTCATACCAGACACTGAGATTGCAGGCTAAATAATGGGATTGCATCACTGAGTTTTGGAAGGAGGGAGTGAAAAAGAGAAATAGGAAAGGAATGATCACCCACTGCTTTTCAATGTGAGTCAACAAAAGGAGGTAAAGGGCCAGAATTTCAGACACTTGCAGATGTGGAGGAATGAGAAACAGAATAGAGAAAGAGTGACCTTGTGTGTGTCTGTGTGGAGAATATAATCATAAAAGTACATATTTAAAAGACATTTGGGTGGAATTTCTTTACAAAATTAAAAAAAGAAAAGGTTTATTCCATCATTTAGACAAAACACCACCGCACTGTCATTGTGGTTGGACGCATTGTAAAGCAGCTACTCAAAATCCATTTTAAAACCTGTTGAATGTTACCAGGAGGTTGACATTCAGAAACGTGTGCAATATTTGTGGTGTTTGTACAGTATGTCTCTGTGTTAGCGTGTATATTAAGCCCAGAAAGTAAGGGTGGAGCTCGAGGAAGAAGTTAGATTGAAAACAAACCCCCATTCCAGAGACTGAGAGTGAGGGAGGGATGGAGACGAGGGGAAGTGTTCAGCTCTCAAACCTTTTACAATACTGTGTAATATCAGAGAGAGAGAGAGAATCAGAGGAGTGAGGAAAAGAAAGCATGCAGGAGCAGAAAATGAAAAGCCACAAGTGTTTGCTCGGAGATCAACATTTCAACAGTGGGAATGTTCTCTGTAAAAAAATTAAAAAAAACATAACTTTGGGTCATGATGAATGTGGGGGTGTGTGCTGTGCTTCCTCATTCCTCTGTAAGTGAAGAAGATAATTATATGGTTAGATGAATGTTTATGTAATGCACATCACCGTAAGAGAGGGCGTTCATTGTGGTCCAAAAAGGTGTCGTTTAAAAGTTACTTTTTCACTTGTTAATCATTTTCAGAAAACTTACACTCAGGCCATCTAAAATGAGATTATTTCTTTATCCAAACAGATTTAGAGAAATTTGGCATTACATAACTTGCCCAGCAATCGATCCTCTGCAGTGAATGGGTGCCTTCAGACTGAGAGTCCAAACAGCTGATAAAAATATCACAATAATTCTCACATCTCCAGTGCATCAACTAACGCATTGTGAAGGAAAAAGCTGCAGGATTGTAGGAAACAAATCCATCATTTAAGCATTTAAACTTTAACCACTGCTTCAGTCCATATTCCATAATAAAACTTCCTCCAGTGAAAATGTCCATCCCCTGTTGTCCTCTCACTTCAAAGTCCACCAACATATTGGTTTACAACTGTTTTCACTTGTAAGAGGTGCTTTGCCAGTGCGTATTTCTCACCTGATTCAGAGGATACGACATTTTACTGGAGAAAACAATTGTATAGATTATGGATTTGCATTTTAGCTGGAAGCAATCATTTGACGTTAAAATGCCTTGATAGATTTGTTAATTACAAACATGCAGCTTTTCACTTCACAAGACGTTAATTGATGGACTGGAGTGGATTACTTGTGAATTATTGTGATGTTTTTATCAGCTGTTTAGACTCTCATTCTGACGGCACCCATTCACTGCTGAGGAACCATTGGTGAGCAAGTGATGAAATGCTGAATTTCTCCAAATCTGTTCTGAAGAACAAACAAACACTATGCTGGATGACCTGAGGGCAAACAAATTTTCAGTAAATCTTCATTTTTGGGTGAACTATTTCTTTAAACATTTTAAATTACTGATTTTAGGTTTATGGTTTTATATATTTATTTCTACAAAATAGTAAAGAACTTTAATATCAGCCGTAACCTGAAAATTATGAGAGTTGGGGAAAGTTACTTTGAAAAGTAATGCATTATGATATTGTGTTACTCCATAATAAAGTAACCGTTACTTAGATCATTTTTATGGAAAGTACTTAAAAGTAAATACTCTCAATACGGGGGAGATGAGAGGAGTCAGTGAATAACTGGGAAAGCAAAGTAATTTGTATTACTATTAAATTAACCCTGATACTTTTTTGTAAATTTATAAGTAATGCATTACTTTACTACTAACTTGAAAAAAGTAATCTGATTACGTAACTCGCGTTAGCCTACTATAGTAATGCATTACCCCAACACTAAAAATAATTATCTACCAGAATTTTAACTATGGTGTATTCCTAATTTCACCTGGTGGTCTTAGACTTTTGGAATCTCTTGTACAAATAATTGTACATATATGTGGAGCCAGATGCCCAGTCTTCATTAACTTTTCCTCTGCATCACAGAAAGAAACCGAAACGGGAGGAAAAGAATGAAGGAAAGCAAAGAACTCAGATCTATATATCTCTGTAATGTGTTCTGCATGTTTTGACTGCAGTGGGGCTGCTGGTGTGATGAACTGCTTGTGTGTGTGTGTGTGTGTGTGTGTGTGCTCGTTTGTGTGTGCATGACTTGTCTGGCAGAAAGAAGTGTAAATGACTTACAGTTGCTGAAGTGAACGCGGAGCTGCACGTGTGTGGGAGTGTGTCTGCATATGTGTGTGTGTGTGTGTGAGGGAGAGAGTGGGTTTCTTCTTCAATATTTTTTTTTATTTGTCACATACACAATTATACAGGGTATAACCAGCAGTGAAATGTAGGTCCTTCATCTATGATTCAGTGTTGGTGCCACTGTGAAAAGTTGTAATGGAAAAAAATAAATTTTCAATATATACAGGATATATAATATGATTTGGTTTTCTCAGGCTGGTGGATTAAAACTATGCTGTCGCTGGACGAGCCCCTGGACTTGAAGATTCCCTCTGGCCGTGACAGGACGCTCAGAACGTCCATCTGTGCCCCGCTACACTTTTCTCGTGCTCGAATATGCCGCGCATTGCACAAGGCCAAAAGCCCTGGTTAGTCAACTGACCACATAGATGAAACGCATACCAATACGATTATACCACACACAACTACATGCATACAGTCATATACGTTTGTTCTATATAATATGAATTTGTGTAGATTGAATGTAATTCGGATGTACTACATTAATTTGTCTTATGATTGTCATGTGACCAACAACTGAGTCATTTCTCTGACATTACAACTCCTCTCCTGTAGCCTCATACGATAGTAAAATGTTCATCAGAGGCACAAATAAGTATCTACCAGAAGCAGTAGGTCACCTGGCTACACGTTTCGTTCCTCAAAGGTTTTGAACAAATTAGTTGCATGACTGATTCAGATTCAAATAATCAGTGCACTTGAACGAATTGATTCAATGAATGAATCAGCGACTCACTTATTGTGCCACCTACTGGCATAACAGTGTAACTACAGAAAGAGTCACTAAAAACCAAGTACTCCAGAGTGCAATCTGTTATAAACCCATTTCTATTGGTTTATAACACGGCAAACCTTATTGGTATAGACCCGAGCATGTGCATTCATTTGTGTAAGATTTTGTAATTGATTTGGCCATATTACAGAAATATTATGTGCTAACTCTAGAATCATAGGCCTATCTTGATTATTATCTGTTTAGTAACCATGGTAATTTTAGTCAGATGAAGTCATTGTTTACAAATAAACTCTTGATGACGGCACCTCCGGGTTCCTCAGGCTGAATAGTGCTTCATTCATATTTCCTTGAGGATCGGCAGGCCGCGGATCAGCACTAAATTGGGATGTTATACGCAAATGATGATAATTTACTGTATTTTAGAAATGGACAAACACGAACATAAGGGGCTGATTTTACGTTTTAAAGCACAACGGTTTTTGTTGTTGTTTAAAGAGATGAGTTAGCCTACGTTGCTCAATGCGTCACAAACTTGTAGGTTATAAAGTGCTAATAAAATGTTTTCATGGTAAGCTCAATGTTTCTTTGTTTATATCTTAATAAAATATTTGAGTCTATTGATTCTGTTACAGTTTTTAAAGGTTCCTATAGTAAATAAGTGTCCGTGACATCAGATATTAAAAATCCATTTCTGTATCCACACCCTCACTGTGTGTGCCTGTTCTAATCTGTACGGGATGAATTTAGATTCAGTTATTAACACTTGATCATTGTAGCCATATATACCTGCATAACCATCGAATATTAAATCACTCAGAGCTGTAAATCTGTGCAATATGTAGGTGAGCACTTTTAATGAGTAAAAGAGACCTTCTTTGTGATTAATATTTTTTTTATTTATTAAAGACTAGAATAACTAGCCTACTAAAAATCTAAAATCAGTATTGCCTAATATAGTACAGTGATTCCTGGTTCTTTTTAAAGGATTGAGCCACAAAACCAGTCATTTAATTTGTGCATATATATAAAAGTATAAATGAAAATGTTGCAGAGAAAATATTTGAACATTTATTGCTTAAATACGCACTAAAGCACATTAATAATAATATTTGCTGTAGGTCAGATTTAATAACAGCTGTTTTAGTAAACAAAAACATTTAAAATAGGCCTATATGCAAAAAAAAACCCAATATTGTTTCAGCAAGGTTTTTATTCCCATTATCCACACATATTGTCTTATTTGTCACCGCAGTTGTTCTTTAAAATAAAACCATTTGCGGGTTTGTCCTATGTCTTACTGAACACCGATTCTAAAATAAAGAATATGGCTATATATAAATATACTTTATACAAAACAGCTAGATATCTCAGACAGTGGATCATTTTTATCAACATAACCCAGCTAAAACTGCCCATTGTTAAAGTATGTCTGCTTCGTGTACTGTGAAAAGTGCAATAATTTCTGACTTCATTTAACGTGCTATAGCATAGGTAGGACTATATGGCCACGAATTGAGAATTTGTTCCCCAGACTTAATTCGTGAGCCATACATATTAGCTCTGTTCTGTCCGAAGTACTCGGAAATGCCGCCACCAAGCGTTTGATAGGAACTTAATCTTAACTAATTAGTCATAAGTTTAAACACATTTGCTAATTGATTCTAACGGAAATCGCTGTTGTTAGCACTTAATATTTCTGTAGTACAGCCAAACATCGTAGATCATTCATAAAAACCTATATAAAAGAATGCTCATGCGCAAACGTCTACACCAATAAGCTCTGCTGTATTATAAACCAATGAATTGGGGATGGGCAGGGCGACACGTGTCGCCCCACCTTAATGTGTCGCCCCACCCCATCGTCCAGGGTGCACTCTGGGGCTACTCCTAAAAACCATCTCTAATCTACAGTCTGACAGTCAATAACATTCTCAGTTGTACAAAAACCTCATTTCTTCTTATCTCCAGATGCAGCTGACAAGGACATGTCAGATTCTTCATCGTCCACGATGGTAGATCTGAGTCGGTCTCCATCTTCCTCTCCTTCACCACCCTCTCCCATAGATAGTGGCGCTAGCTGGAGCCCCAGAGCGCCTCTTCTGGTCTCAGTGAGTAACTTATAATTCAAAGTCTGCAACATTTTTCAAATGGTTCAGTTGATTTTGAACAACGCAGTTAAATGATTGTATGTATATACTCACTGGCCACTTTATTAGGTACACATTGCTAGTACTGGGTTGGACCCCCTTTTGCCTTCAGATCTGCATTAATTCTTCGTGGCATAGATTCAACAAGGTGTTGGAAACATTGTTCAGAGATTTTGGTCCATATTGACATGATAGCATCAAGCAGTTGCTGCAGATTTATCGGTTGCACATCCATGATGCGAATCTCCCATTCCACCACATCCCAAAGGTTGGATTGAGATCTGGTTACTGTGGAGGCCATTTGAGTAAAGTGAACTCATTGTCATGTTCAAGAAACCAGTCTGAGATGATTTGGGCTTTGTGACATGGTGCATTATCCTGCTGGAAGTAGCCATCAGAAGATGGGTACACTGTAGTCATAAAGGGATGGACATGGTCAGCAACAATGCAGGTAGGCTGTGGCGTTTAAACTATGTTCAGTTGGTACTAAGGGGCCCAACGTGTGCAAAGAAAATATCCCCCACACCATTACACCACCACCACCAGCCTGAACCGTTGAGACGAGGCAGGATGGATCCATGCTCTCATGTTCTTTATGCCAAATTCTGACGCTACCATCTGAATATCGCAGCAGAAATCGAGACTCATCAGACTAGGCAACATTTTTCCAGTCTTCTGTTGTCCAATTTTGATGAGCCTGTGTGAATTGTAGCCTCTGTTTCCTGTTCTTAGCTGACAGGAGCGGCACCCGGTGTGGTCTTCTGCTGCTGTAGCCCATCTGCTTCAGGGTTTGACATGTTGTGCATTCAGAGATGGTATTCTGCATACCTTGGTTGTAACGAGTGGTTATTTGAGTTACTGTTGCCTTTCTATCATCTCTAACCAGTCTGCCCATTCTCCTCTGACTTCTGACATCAACAAGGCATTTTCGTCCACACAACTGCTGCTCACTGGATATTTTCTCTTTTTCTGACCATTCTCTGTAAACTCTAGAGATGGTTGTGCGTGAAAATCCCAGAAGATCAGCAGTTTTTGAAAAACTCAGACCAGCCCATCTGGCACCAACAACCACTCAATGTTCAAAGTCACTGAAATCCCCTTTCTTCCCCATTCTGATGCTCGGTTTGAACTTCAGCAAGTCGTCACGATTAATCGCAAATTTAAAATACTAGGATTTACCTGTAAATTTGTTGAAATAAAGGAATGCATGACAAACTAGTTTAAGGAAACAGAACCTTTCACATCTCCGCCAGCATGAGACATAATCCTTATTATTCTTTTGCTTTAATTCAGCCATTATCAGCCTTTATACTGGCAATAAAACGTTTACCAAGCCACTTCGCTTCAATCCCAGTATACATTTACCCAACTATTATCAAAAGTATTTCTAAATAAATACAACAAAACATTTTTTGCGACCTTACATTAAGTATTATGATAAAATGCATTATGAAGAAGAATTGGACCTGTTCTACATTAGCATCATGCTACATAAGACAATTTATGAGATTTATAGTACACTTTTACTCAGAACTCACTTTAAACCACCATCGAGTGTTTGTAATAACTTCTTTTTGTGATCACGTGCATACTTTGGGCGGCCGCGGTACATTATAAAAGTAGCCTAAAAATCCGCAAACCACGGCTCTGTAATTTTTCCCGCAACTGTATTTTCAAAATAGTTGTGCGGGAAAACCGCGACCCTGCCGTGCAAAGGCAAAAGACCGTAGCTTAGATTTTTGTCAAAAATGAATTATTGATATTTTTGGGACATTCAATACATCCTTTATCATGTACATAAGTATCTTGAGTCAATTTTGTTGTTTTTCCGAGAAAATAATGGGTCGTCTCAACCGTAACTTCAAAAAGCGCCAGAGAAACCAAGGCAGAACACCATATAACCCCAGTAATGGCTCTTTCGCTTTGTTTGGAACGCTCAAAATGAGTTACGGCGTTCTGCCGTACGGCGTTTGTTTTCCCGTGCGTCAATATGAAGTTACGGTGCCAGCTTGGAGTTATACGGTGTTCTGCCTTTTTTTACTGTCCATTAAAGTCTGCCGCATGCTAATTACGGTGTAGACAAACGAATAATATCGTGATTTACCAAACAGCACCATATAACAAAGCGCTGTAAAGACTAGACACCTTGGCAGCAATACATAATCGTAAATAACCTTTAAAAAGTTTTTTTTTCTCCTGCTTGTAATTATTCACCTGGTTGTCACTTCTAGTTGGAAGCGTGTGGACTCTAATGCCGTGGCATGTAGCATGATCAATCATAAAATCAGAATAGCCACCTTGTAAAATATGGACGAATTGCCGTGAGATCGGGCTACCTTTTCTTGTAACACGATAAAATCATTCCATGGTGCTGAACATCATCGATGTTTAATCCACACGCATTTCTGAGCATGCCTGCTTGCTGGCGTTCACATAAACCCACAAGTCGTTGTTTTAGGTTAGGCTATTTAATTCAAGTCAATGTAAGCAATAATGCTATGTCTAGCATTCTTTTACGTTACTGAGCATAGCAAATAAATTGGTTGCAAAACTTGCAAAACGGTATCCACTCACATGTTTACCATTTAGTCTGCTTATTACCACACTGCTGGTGCCATAAGGGGGCAGTATGTCTGTAATTCTAAAATTAATACAGTCACATTACTATATGCAATAGCCTGTATGAGATGATATAGCCCATGATAACTAGACTTTATACAGGTGTTACTATAACGATTTTGTAAATGGTGATCAGCGACAAAATAGTGATAATGTGGACGTTACTGCCTTTTACCTTGGTGTGACTTCTCACTTTTTTCAGACAGTGCAAAGGCAGAGTATATTAACTTTAAATAGTGGTAAAAATTAAGTTTGAGCTCACAATTTTTTAATGTAGATAATTTTCATTACTAAAACATCTAATTGCCAAATTTCCACTGTCCTACCTATAATTAATTTGGCTGGACAAGTAAAAAACTTTAAAGTCATTTTTCTCAGTTTCACACTCTAACGAGTTAATGTCTTTTGCCTTTGTAGGGCAGTATATATATATTTTTTTTTATTTTTTTTTTTATATATATATATATTTAAATATATATATATTATATATATATATATATATATATATAAATATATATATATAAAATATATATTTTATATATATATATATTTTATTATATATATATATATAAGTGTTGTCAAAATTAGCGCATTAACGCAGGCGAGGAATTTTTCAGTTTAACGTGTTACACATCAAACAGGAGACGTTTCAGACGCGTGCTTCAACCTCACCTCAGCGTGAGGCACAAGGCAAACAAGCGCGGAAACTATACTGTGCTCGCAGGGCGTGCTCTTCAATACACGCACAAAGGTGCCGGTGTGTGCATAGCCTGGCATTTCATGTCAAATCGCGAAAGAAACTACGAGCATTCAATGTCGTGATCAGTTAAATCATAAAGTTACCAAAAAGGCGATTAAAGCTGCCATAAAACTGTGCATGCATGTAATATGTTATATATGAGTTACATTAAGAACTTGTCTCTAAAATGGTTTTCAAAACGGTCCTGGAGCATCCTAGCACTGTCTCTCTCATCTAACACAGTCAATTCAACTCATCAGCTCATTAGAAGAGACTGAAATGGGTCCGACCTAAAATGGGTCAGAAAAGGTAGAGTTGAGAGAAAATACGATGGGTGTCAGATCCGTGTCATGTTCAGTAGCGGCAACTCTTAAAGAAATAGAAGCCAAAACAACCTAATAATCAGCTGTTGTGATGTCTGTTCATCAAGAACAAAAGAAAAAAGAGGAAATCAATAACTTTTATAGTTTTAAGGATTCATCTGTATTTAGTTTAGAATTTAGTGTTTGATAACTTTATTCAATTTCTGTATATTTCTGCTGAGGGGCACAGGTAGATAAATATGACATTTAATATAATGGGTTTATGTGAAGATTGTTTTAAGTTCACTTGAATTAGAAGTTATATTTAAAGTCTAATAAATGTTCAAATTGATAGCTCTTAATTATAATATAAAGTTGAATGGCTATAACCAATGGTTAAATATTAGGGGGAAACATTTTTATCAGTATTAATTGGTATCAGTCATACTGGCCTTCAGTCATAAAAATAAAGATGCCATTAAACAAATATTAAAAATATACTGTCTTTATGTTGTTTGTACATTAATTTAAAGATTGAATGTGAAATTATTGCAATATAAAAGTATATTTAAAAACTTTAATGTTAGGTGGGATTAATCGATTAATCGAATCCAATATAAAAGTTTTGGTTTACATAATATGTGTGTGCGTACTGTGTATATTTATTATGTATATATAAATACACACACATGCATGCGTATATATAGTGAAAATATTTACATGTATATATGTATATTCATATAATCTATATTACTTTATATTACTTTATAATATTTTTATTATATAAACTTAACATTTTTCTTAAATATATATGCATGTGTGTGTGTGTATTTATATATACATAACAAAGATACACAGTACACACACATATTATGTAAAGAAAAACTTTTATTTTGGATGCGATTAATCGTTTGACAGCACTAATATTAAGCTTAGATGTATTTGTAAAAATCACTCTTGTTGACCTTGAAAATGACCTTTTAGTTTCAGCAATGTCAGAAAATTAGTCTGTTTTTATTGATGTGGTAAATGGATTCGGAAGATGATTCAGATCACTTTCAAGAATCAAAGTATAGTTTCTGAGATGAGTATGATCTCAGAAGTTTTTAGCTTTCTGGGGCGTAGACAAAGTTTCTTTGACAAATAAATGTAATTCTGCTGGAAGAGAGACTGCCTTATACACCATTACCATAATTCAATTCCACTCCACACTAATTCATTTCAGTCCAGTCTCACAGAGTGTCCTGATCTGAACCCTTTCTAGGATCAAAAATAGAGGGTAGGTTTGGGAACATGTCCGGACTTGTTCGGCCATGAGGTGGTCTCTTGCTTCCCAACCACGATGAGTCGGACATGATTCAGAAATCAATTACTGATACATAAGCTCTTCTGCTTCTTCAGGAATCTGAAAGCACCACGTACCACGAGGATAGTGCCTCTCCACCTCCAGGTTTCCAGTTCTTTCTGCCGATTGGTGCAGAGGGTCCCCTGCGCCTGCCCTCCTCGATGCTGATTGGTCAGCACTCCCCTGATCCCTCGAGTGATGAACAGCTGGCCTGCCGCTGGCTAAAAGTAAGTGAGGGAGAGCTGGTATTGCTGTTTGACTAATGTTTAATAGTTTATGTTTAATAGTGTAAACAGTAAATAGATCATGAAACAGGAAATAATGTAGCACTATTTGATGAGTCATTTGATGAGTCAATTTTTGCAACTAAACTTATAAACTTAAAATACCTTAGATTTACGTTAAAAGAAAGACCCAAGCCATGTTTAGAGACCAGAATATCCTAGAGACCAGTTACAAACTACCAAGAAACTACTTAATGTACTAAATCCACTCCAAACACTCTAGAAAGTGCAAAGCAAACTTTAACCATTTCTTTCTTCTGCTGAACACAGAAGAAGATATTTTGAAGAATGTGGGTAACCAAACAGCTGACGGTAGCCATTAAGTTCCATAGTATGGAAAAAAAAATTATATGGAAGTCAATGGCTACCATCAATTGTTTACCAACCGATTACCCAAATTCCTCAGAATAGCTTACTCTGTGTTCATTAGAACGAAAAAAGAAAAATCTTGAGACAATAAACAATGACAATTTTCATTTTTGGGTGAACTATTTCTTTAAGTACATGATATTAGATATCAAAACAGCTATTCACAATCTATTCATTCTGTGCTCCTTATCTGCCTCCCTACCCCTGCTGTGCTCTCTATCGTTACTCTGTAGTGCCATCTGCTGTTTGAGAGCCTGCAAGATCTGGTGGACCATGTGAATGACTCACATGTGAAACCAGAGAAGAATTCAGGATACTGCTGCCACTGGGAGGGCTGCGCGCGCAAGGGGAGAGGCTTTAATGCCAGGTCAAACATCTTACACACATTCAAAGGATTTAAGCATGAAGCAGTTAGAATTCCACCCACTCCAAGATATTGAGAAACTTTAATGTCTGTCTGATGTTTGCTCTTGGATGGTGTGCATGCAATATATAAGCACTAATCCGGGATCTATTTGTTTAACACAGGTACAAGATGCTGATTCATATCCGTACTCATACCAACGAGAAACCTCATCACTGCCCTACCTGCCACAAGAGTTTCTCACGCCTGGAAAACCTGAAAATACACACCCGATCACACACAGGTGAGAAACACACCTTTGCAATATGGACCAAACACGGTTTGCAAAATGCAAACACGGATATGGTACACATAAAATCCAGTTAGCTCACGTTTAAACAAGAATAGGTTTAAAAAAACCCTGAAATTTCAGTCGAAGATACCAGTATAAAAGTATAATATGGCAACTCTTGATATCAGCTTTGAAACCATAGAGAAACAACTGTTATGTTTTTCAAGACATTGATTTTTTTAAAGAGTTACCTATTAATGTCAATATTAAAAAATAAAGCAATGTCATGTAGCCTTAAAATATTCTTGTTTTAAGTAAATGTTTCTTGATGTTTTTCAGGTATCTAACTGCAACATTCAGTAAACATTCAGATATTTAAAGTGTACAAAAATACAAAAGTAATCAAATGTAAAGTAGACAGTTAAAGTATTACAGCTTTTAAGTTTACAATATATTTAATTGTAAAATATATACAAACTAGTGCTGTCAAACGATTAATCGCATCCAAAATAAACGTTTTTGTTTACATAATAAATGTGTGTGTACTGTGTATATTTATTATGTATATATAAATGAACACACATACAATAGATATTTTGAAAATATTTACATGTATATATTTATATTCAAGTAATTTATATATAAATACAAGTATATTTGATATATAAACATAACATATTTTCCTTAAATATATACATGCATGTGTGTGTTTATATAGCTATACATAATAAATATACACAGTACACATACATATATTATGTAAACAATAACTTTTATTTTGGATGCGATTAAGCACCATTAATTGTTTGATAGCACTGATACAAACATAAAAATATGAATTACTACAATATTTTATGTAGTAATTAATAATAATTAAATGAATAATTATACATATTTTTACATTTTTGTATATGTTTTTTAATTAAATCTATTTACATATTTATAAATCTATAATCTACAACACTCTTTATACCAAATTCAGTCTGTAGAATTAAGGCCTGTTCACACCAAGAACGATAACTATAAAGATAAGTATAATGATAACTATATTAGCATCCACACCAACGAATGAAAACAGGAGTGAGAAAGTTTTTAATTTTGGACAGTACGCGAAGCTGATAAAAACTGGATCCGATAACAGAAGAGATATGCTTATCAAATTTTAAATGCTGGTCAACAAGAACACCTAGGTTCCGCACCGGTGAGGATCTAAAAACGGATAAACTTTCTCAGGGCTTATACACTGGGAGTTCTCATTTGGACCGAAAACAATTACATCGGTCTTGTCTTCATTTAGGAAGAGGAAATTCATTTTAGGCTAGCCATGATTTAGCCTCCTCTAAACATTGCAGAAGATAAGTAATGGAAGTGGAATTGTTTCGTTTGATTGGTAGATAGATTTGAGTATCATCTGCGTAGAAATGAAAAGACACGCCTTTTTTGTAGAATAGAGCCCAGAGGTAGCATGTAAAGAGAAAATAGAGAGGGAGCTAAAATAGAGCCTTGTGGAAGGCCACAGGTCAGCGGTGCAGGGGAAGAGTAGTTTCACTAAAAACTTTCTGTCGGACAGGTATGACTGAAACCACTTCAGAACGTTTGCTTTTAGACCTACCCAAGACGCTAGACTCGATAATAGTAAGGAGTGGTCTATGGTATCAATAGCGGCCAATAAATCTAAAAGAATAAGAACAAAAGAGTCTCTGGAATCAGTAGAGAGATAAATATCATTTAACACTCTCAAAAGGGCGGTCTCAGTGCTGTGAGCAGACTTAAAACCAGATTGAAAAACCTCATAAATATGATTACTTGACAGAAAACGTTGAAGTTGATTCAGCACAATTTTCTCCAAAACCTTTAAAATGAAAGGTAAGACAGAAATTGGCCGAATTTTTTTTTTAGGACAGAGGGATCCAGGCTTCTTGAGCAGAGGAGTGACCGTAGTGACTTTAAGATTGGCAGGAACAGAGCCAGTTTGGAGACACTTATTAATGAGACACACCAAATCTGGCCCAATCGAATCGATAATTAATTTTAAAAATAATATCTCCAGAACAGAATCAATGTTTAAGCTTGTCAATCACCTCCTTCAATTCCTGAAGGTGGATAGGTTCAAAAGCAACCAAAAAGGCAGAGATAGGAGTGACAGTTAAAGTTAAAGTGGGGCAGACGCTAGGTCTTAAGTTAGTAATTTTGTCACTAAAATATCTCAAGAAGTTTTCACAGAGGCAACAGGCAAGGTGTTAACAGAAGGATTTGTAACAGATTGAATAATTGCAAACAAAACCTTAGGTTTAGAGTGATTAGTTTCAATTAGATTAGAAAAATATGCATGTGCTGCAGTTTTGCAGGTGCCACTTTAAATGCACAAGCTTTAAAGCAGGACGGATTCTGATTGGCTTTCAGTGTTTTTATCGTTCATCAACTCGAAAAAAAAATTCAAAAAATAGTGTTTCTCTGTGTCGTTATCGTTATCGGTGTGGTGTGGACTGCTATTCGTTTAATTGTTATTATAGTTATTGTTCTTGTCGTGAACGGGCCTTTTGACTTTTGTTGTTTGTTTTTTTATGTAAGCGTGACCTTAATACCAAAATACCAGTACTTTTGTCACACATCCACATTTTCCCCACACAAAATGTCTCTACAGGCCTGTGCATCTGGTTGGGACTGTCTTACCTCAGCTGTCTCGACCCCTGCATTCCTCTGGTACAGCCTTTGATTATCTCTTGCTCTTCTGCCCTCTCAGGAGAGAAGCCATACATCTGTCCTTACGAAGGCTGCAACAAGCGCTACTCGAACTCCAGTGACCGCTTCAAACACACGCGCACACACTATGTGGACAAACCCTACTGCTGCAAAATGGTGGGCTGTCTGAAGCGCTACACTGACCCCAGCTCTCTCCGCAAACACATCAAGGCCCACGGCCACGCCGTAGTGCAGGAACGCGCCGCCTCGCCCAGAACCAACAGGCTGGAATTGGAAGGTGCCTCATCGATGGATGGCAGACGGATGGATCGTTCTTACCCCGGAGCGGCTCGTTTTGTCTTACCGGGTACGGCGACAACCTTATTTGGGAGTCATGCCTTCCCCGGGGCCCTTAGCAATCACCCTCTGGATCTGTCCAGGCTTAGTCCGCTTTTAGGAGCCAGGCCAGTGCTGTACCCCAGCTCTGGTGCTCTTGGGCTTGGGAAGGTGCCTATCCTGCACCCCTTGTTGTTGCCGCCATTCGGTCTCAGCATGGGTCAAGCTGAAAGAGCGGTTGAGGAAGAAGATGATGTTGATGATGAAGATGAAGGCAGGATGGGAGCAGGACGGGGCCCTCACTCATGGGTCGTGATTCCTCCGGGCATGCTGTTCTTGAAACAAGTGGCGACCACGTAAAGAGACTCATGCACCTTGTTCACACTGCACACCAATCTGATTTGGATTTCAAATCGGATTACGTTGTCATTTTGTTATGTTATGTCCCCAAAAAAACTACTTGGAAAAATGTTTGGTGAGAGTTCAGATTTTATTTGGATTTTGAACTGTTCACGAATTTGGTATGAATCCAGTTTGTCCGTTTTCTGTTCACACTACAAAAGCTAAACTGGATTCACATATGCCAGAAAATGTTAAACAAGACCTTATAGGCCATACACACCAATGACAATAACTGTAATGTTTTAAATGAATGAAATGATCTTGGAATCACTTTTAGGACAAAATCCATTTTTCCAGCTGAGCTTGAGCATTTAAAGCAACAAGCAAAAAAAACTACAGTGTTTACTTTCAGTGAACAATGTTTCTGTCCGTTTATGTGACGGCTAAGATAGTTACTGTTATAGTTATCTTTATAGTTATTGTTCCTGGTGTGAGCCATTAGTCACTTTTTGAAAGAGTTGCTGGCATTTAGGGGAATCATCTGGTAGAGTATGAGTACAGAGTGTTTAAATAGTCAAAACAAAGTTCATTCAAATATTAATCAGTATGTCATCAAAGACATCAGAACATATGTAATGTGATGTTCATAAGAAATTCCTAGAAGGGGGTGCTTCGTAATTAATAGTATACACCCTTGATTTACCTTAGAGTCTCCTGGAGACTATTGACAGTGACCAAACAGAGAACAGGATGTGACATGAAAAGCATACATATGACACATCTTTTTAATTTAGCTAAAAAGCACCTGCTGTGAGCTAACAAAGAAACATTAGCCTTTATTCCACAGCTATAGGCGGATATGTTCATTTATTAAAATAAAACAAAAATAGAACACTAAAATAAGAAGTTTTAAATGCTACCCGTGAATTTAGGCATCATTGTAATGCAAGTATGAAAAAAGAAGATATTGAGATTACTTTATTCAGTTTGTGGTTAATGTTAAATTAACGTTAAATGAGCGTTTAGAAAGCAAAGCTAAATCTAAATAATAAAAAATAGGTTAAAATGAGCATGCACAATTAAATATCTTTTTAAAAGTTATTGATTTTGTTCAGTAAAATATAAAAATCTCTTATGGTCTGTATTGTAGTGTCTATAAAAACCAACTAGTTGTTAAAGCAGATGTGTCTTATTCGCAAATTTTGATACCTGTAGGTTTCTTAAAACCAAAAAGTAACTGATTCGGGACATGTAGTTACATACAAAGTTATATTTTAATAATATCTTAATCAGCGAAGATGTGCACCCTGATTGCTATAAGTAATCATCAGCTTGAGTTTTCATTATTAGCCATTTAATGGTGCCACTTTATGTTTTATACATTTTCAACGACGAGACATTGACTGTCATATGATGACATGAGTCCACTTGGACTCAACTATTTGTTATCCATTATTTAGTTCTGTGGCTAGCGGATTGGTAAACCTTCATGCATGGCTGACCTTTTTCATTTAATTGTAAAACCGGAGCCTGGGTTTGCACCGGGAACTGCATATGTAATGTTGTATAGCTCTTTTTTGATATCTGCCATGCATAATGGATAAATGCTAAGACTATGGCCTGTCACGGTCAGCTTGAGTATTGTAACAAACTATATTTGCACAGGATATTTTATTGAATTTTTACCAAAACAAAGTGCCTTATATCGTAAGGTTGTTATTGACGAAATACAATGTATGAAATACATTTGGATGTATATTGTCAGTTCATGTATGTATATTTTACCAGATTTAGTTCAATAGGCTTCTATCGTAAATGTTTTTTACATGTTTTCCTGACGTTGAGGCTAATGCCTCTTGAAGTTGAGCTAATGCTAATGTGTCTTACCATACCACAGGACGTCTGTCAATGTGACCGGAATGAAATGTATGAAACACAGGACTATGGTGCATAAGTCCAATAAAGAGTGCAATGAGTAAAGTGTGTACAATGTTGTTTTTTTTTTTTGTAAAGGAGACTAAAATGGATTTTTACATTGTTTGGTTAGTAATAATGTGATCAACTGAAGCCTATTTTGTGTTCTAAGTATTACAAATGGCAAAAAAATGTATGGTATAATTGTGATCTCTATTAAAACAACCATAAAAACTATCCCTGCCCCCCCCATCCTCAGTGAACACCTGTATGAGGTGGGAGGGGGTGGAGCCACCTATAATTCTACAGCAGCTTTAACTCTCAGGTTTTCAGTTAAGGGCCATTGATTGCCCTGAATGCACACACACCACAACATGGAGGCGAAACTCTCCAACAGAAATGGCTGGAAGAGGTGAGCTCATACTTGCTTTTGTCTTTTATGGTTTAAAGCAAACTATGCTAAAAATAAAAAATAGATATGTAGATACTTTATGGTCATCTGATATTTTAATAATGCAATGGTGTGGTAAACTGCAGCTGTGTGGATAAGAAAAATATACTGACTTAACTTCATTCATTTAGAGACAACTTTACCTTACAAAACCATAAATGAAAGTTAACCCTCTTTGTTTTGTAAAATTATTAGGCTGCAGCTATTTGCTCTATTAAGTGTAAAAATAGCGATAGAAGCTATTTACACTAAATGCATATAGCAATGCATTCTATTTACACTAAGTCAAAATAGTATTTTCTTATGGAAATGCTATTTACACTAAGTGCAAATATAGAATATATTTACACTGTTAAAATAGCAGGATGAATATGTGACGAGTTGAGAGTGAGAATGTTTTGCAAATTTACACTTAGTGCAGATAGCCTCTGCCTTAGTTAAACAACCTGAACTCAAGAAAGAACTGGCTATGATAGAGAGTTTGGGAGTCACTAGTCTTGCATAGCCAGACCTTCAGCAAACGTTTCCTGGGCGTGACGTCTGAGGCTGAGACTAGGGAGTCACTAACTAAACATACAGTGGCATGCGAAAGTTTGGGAACCCCTTGCAGAATCTGAAAATGTGGATAATTTTACCAAAATAAGAGAGATCATACAAAATGCATGTTATTTTTTATTTAGTACTGTCCTGAGTAAGATATTTTCCATAAAAGATGTTTACATATAGTCCACAAGACAAAAAAATAGCTGAAATTATTAAAATAACCACATTCAAAAGTTTGGGAACCCTTGGTTCTTAATACTGTGTGTGGTTACCTGGATGATCTACGACTGTTTTTTTGTTTTGTGATGGTTGTTCATGAGTCCCTTGTTTGTTCTGAACAGTTAAACTGAGCACTGTTCTTCAGAAAAATCCTCCAGGTCCTGCAGAATCTTCAGTTTTCCAGCATCTTTTGCATATTTTAACCCTTTCCAGCAGTAACTGTATGATTTTGAGATCCACCTTTTCACACTGAGGATGATTGAGGGACTCAAACACAACAATTAAAAAAGGTTCAAACATTCACTGATGCTCCTGAAGGAAACACGATGCATTAAGAGCCGGGGGGTGAAAACTTTTGAACAGGATGAAGATGTCCAAATTTTTATTTTGTTGAAATATCATATTTTTCCATTTAGTACTGCCCTTCTGACGCAACAGAAGATACTTGCATGTTTCCTGGAAGACAAATGAAGTACAATTTACCTTGATCTTCAAATTCAAAAAGTTTTCACCCCCGGCTCTTAATGTTTCCTTGTGTTTCCTTCTGGAACATCAGTGAATGTTTGAACCTTTTTTAATTGTTGTGTTTGAGTTTTAATAATTTCAGCAATTTTTTTTGTCTTGTGGACTATATGTAAACATCTTTTATGGAAAATATCTTACTCAGGACAGTACTAAATAAAAAATAACATGCATTTTGTATGATCTCTCTTATTTCAAGAGTTTTTATTCAAGAGTTTTATTTGTCACATACACAATTATACAGAGTATAACCAGCAGTGAAATGTAGGTGAAAATGCAGTGAAATGTATTTTGGTAAAATTATCCACATTTTCACAGATTCTGCAAGGGTTTCCCAAACTTTCGATCCCCTCTGTAACCTAACTAAAGCTAATGACAGACAGAGACAGAAAGAGTAAATTCAGCAAATTTAAATTCAGTAAATTTAGTAAGTAGGCTACAGGAACGTACACATTAGCAAAATAATGTATGAAAGCACAGCTCTCATAGAAGTCACTTTTTCAAAACCAAGCAACTTCGGTTAAAATAACCAAATTTCAAATGTAAAAATTTGCAGAGAAACAGTATAAGTCCGAACCTTTAACGACCTAGCGGTGGAGTGCGACCATCATGCCTTTAACTCCAGCTAGAAATGTTTTTGTTCTAAGAAAGTTCTGAGAATATTATGCTATGTTCTGGTTATGTTTTCATTGGCAAGTTTTATTTTAGTTCCCAGAATATTCTCCTAAAAGTTAGGATGTCATTCTCTAAAAACATTCTACACGTGTTTATTGATAACATTGTTAGAACATTATCCTCTAACATTCCAATAAAGATTTCATCGAGAAGCTTCCCATTCAACATTGGATGTGCATTCAAATGTTGCTCAGATGTCAAATTTTGGTTGAAAGTAAAAACACAACCTTTGTTTTATGAAGCTCCATCTTCATTAAATAACTCCAAAAACAGCATAACCAGCTTCGCTTATTGTAAACCAGATTGATTTATTTCCGTCAGACATTTACAAAAGGTCTTGTTGAGTTAAACAGAGGTTTAGATGTTGATATCTGTTTGAAAGTAATAGTTTGATTTGATGTTACTGGTATGGTGATAAATGTTTGCGTTAGTTGGGCAATTTGACTCGACTTTTGTTTGTTATGGCAAAAACAGCAAGAGAAAAGGTCACCAAATGATCTTGGCTACATGCTGATGGTTCAGATATTGTCATGTATATTAATTCAGTCTAATCTATGGTGTTAGTTGCACTTTATTTATTATAGCAATGCAATGGTTCTACAGATTGAGATCTAGCAGAGCTTTAATCAGATCATTTCAAGGATATAACCCCCCCCCCCAGAAAAAGCAACGTGGTTTGTCACACAAACATCAAGAATCAGTGATGAATCTCAACAATGGTGACATGCTTCATGCTGCAATGTATTCTGGGTGCATCATACAAAACTCATGCAGGGCTCCCAGAATGCATTGCGGCATGAAGCATGCCACCACTATTGAGATTCATCACTGATTCTTCATGTCTGTGTGTGTCTGAGTGGTCAGTAGTTTAAAGTGATTTGTGAACAATGTGTTTTAAAATTAAAGGTGGACTTACAGATTATCTGATTAGAACACCACTGTATCTTATGCTGTTGGAACACATTACTACAGTTACTAATATTAAGTTAATAGCATAGATTAGACTCTAGATGAGACCAGCTGACCAGATCACTACGTGATGACATTGTTATCATCAGCGTGGAGCCAACATCATCTGATCACATTTTCACTTGTTGCTTTTGCCATAACGAACATAGTTATAGCAGCTAAAGAGCAACATTGAGTCAAGAGTCAAACTGCCCAACTAAAGCAAACACTTCTCACCACAATGGTGACATCAAACCAAATTACTTTAAAACAGGCATCAACATCTAAACCTCTGTTATTCTCAATACAAACTTGTGTAAATGTATGACAGAAATATATAATAAGTGAAGCTTGTAATGCTGTTTTTGGAGTTATTTAATGACGCTGGAGCTTGACATCAAACAAAGGTTGGGTTTTCACTTTCAACCAGAATTTGGGAAGCTTTATTAGAATGTAACCGGATAATGTTCTAATAATGTTATCAATAAACGCTTTTAGAGAATGTTATCCCACCTTTTAGCAGAACATTCTGGGAATTAAAATAAAACTTGAAACATTTCTAGATGGGGTGTCTATTTACACTAAGTTCAAATAGCCAGACTTGTTGGCAGAAACTATTTACACCAACTCTGCCCACCAATGTGTGATTGGGCTAGTCAAAATTAGACTTCCACCTATCATCAGCCCCAGTGGTGTAGATGGTATAATGTGTGTTGTACTGGTATAATTTTGTCGCAATCGACTCAGGTTCCTTTTGGTGAACTTCTTTTCTCCCTTTTCAAATTTCAACTCGCATCAGAAAAGCATTTAGCCTATTTTCAAAAATGAAAATACAGTATCAGGTAGGATTAGGGTAGGTGTAGGAAGGGCTTGTCACGGAACACTACGGGAGCACCGTGGAAAGAACAGGGGTCTGGGTCCAAATGCAGGTAAGAATATCTTTTAATAAACAAAAAGGCCAACAAGGCAAAAAACAAAACAGGTTAGGGATTGGGATACATATGTCGACAACACAATGCATGTAGCCCCAGAGTTAAACAGCACTACAACAAATAATTAAGACAGGCAGAGTGGTGAGTGAGAGGAGAATATATAGTCTAACAATGGGTAACAGCTGAGGGTGTAATAATGAGTGTCAGGTGAATGGAATCTGGAGAATTGAGTCCAGGAGGATGGGAGATAGCGACCTCTTGTAGTGAGAGGGAGAAGTGCAGGACCCGGACTCATGACAGGGCTTTATTGCATTTACATTTACATTTAGTCATTTGGCAGACGCTTTTATCCAAAGCGACTTACAATTGGGGAATACAAAAAGCGATTCATCTTGAAGAGGCAGTCAGACAGAGGAAGTGCTCGTAACACCAAGTCTCAGTCATTGTTCAAATAAGTACAAGCTAGTAGGTGGAGAGAAAGATAGAGGGAAAGTTTATTTATTTATTTATTTATTTATTTAATTTTTTTTGAGTTTAGGATGAAGTCAAGTACTGCCGAAAGAGATGAGTTTTCAGTTGTTGCTTGAAGGTTGCCAGAGATCCGGCGTTCTGGATAGGGGTGGGAAGATTATTCCACCAGCCAGGAATGGTGAACGAGAATGTTCTGGAGAGTGATTTTGAGCCTCTCTGTGATGGTACCACAAGGCGTCGCTCACTAGCAGATCTCAAACTTCTGGAGGGGATGTAGGTTCGTAATAGTGAGTGGAAGTAGGAGGGTGCAGAGCCTGTGGTAGATCTGTACGCAAGCATCAGTGACTTGAACTGGATGCGAGCTGCCACTGGTAGCCAGTGCAAGGAGATGAAGAGAGGTGTAACATGCGCTCTTTTGGGCTCGTTGAAGATCAGTCGTGCCGCTGCATTCTGAATCATTTGTAGAGGTTTGATTGCGTTTGATGGCAGACCAGCCAGAAGAGCATTGCAGTAGTCCAGTCTAGAAACAACCAGGGCCTGGACAAGAAGTTGCGCAGCATGCTCTGTCAGAAAGGGCCTGATCTTTCTGATGTTGTGTAGTGCAAACCTGCAGGAACGAGCAGTCTTTGCAATGTGCTCTTTGAAGGTCAGCTGGTCATCAAAGATCACACCAAGATTTCTGACCGAAGTTGATGGGGTAATCATTGATGAGCCGAACTGAATCGTGAAGTCATGCCGTAGAGTCGGAGTGGCAGGGAAGACCAGAAGTTCCGTCTTTGCCAGGTTGAGCTGTAGGTGATGTTCTTTCATCCATGCCGAGATGTCCGCCAGGCAGCCTGAGATCCGTGCAGCTACCGTTGGGTCATCTGGTTGAAAAGAGAGATAGAGCTGCGTGTCATTGGCGTAGCAGTGATAGGAGAAGCCATGTGCATGTATGATGGGACCCAGCGATGTAGTGTACGTGGAGAAGAGGAGGGGTCCAAGAACCGATCCCTGAGGAACTCCAGTGATCAGTTGATGTGGTTTGGATACCTCCCCTCCCCAGGTCACCCTGAAGGATCTACCGGTGAGATAGGATTCAAACCAGCGAAGTGGAATTCCAGTGATGCCCAGTGAAGAGAGTGTAGACAGGAGAATCTGATGATTGACAGTGCCAATATAAGTCCCAATATAAGGTGGCATCCATTTAATCATTTTAATTAAAATTAAAATGTACACTCAATAAGTTATTGCATATTGTTTTATAATGTACTACATACTGAGGTGCAGATAATTGCCACTATTTGCAATAAGTAGTATAAATAGTAGAAAACCCTGCTTTTTTGACATAGTGTAAATAGAAACTATAGCTATTTGCACTTAGTGTTAGCATATTACTAAAAAATGCTGCTATTTTCACTGAGCGTCAATATCATCTATCGCAAAAGACTATAGAGTACCTATAGTCTTAAAGAGACTGCTATCGCTAAGAAAATATGCTATTTGAACTTAGTGTAAATAGCTTCTATCGCTATTAACACTTAGTTCAAATAGCTGCTGCCTTATTTTAAATGTCTGTTGCCTGGGGCAACATTCAAATTCGCGCTCACCACTATGCAAGAAACATCTCATGGATGCACTGGGACGCATCCTCAGTGATGTCTCCTGGGATCATTGGGTGTTTCGGGTCTCGCAACATCATACACCCTCGCCCAGGTGACCCAACCAGGGTTGATCAAGCCCCGACTTGCGTCCCAGTAGCAGTCCACGGATCAGCCCTCTTAATCCAAAGCCACCTTGTGGCCTTCTCTGCGGCTTCACTTGCGGAACGTTCTCCTTCTGAATTCTAGTGAATCGCTTCATCCTAACAACTCTCTGTCTCTGTGTATAGTGTGGGAAAGTCTTATAGAATCTGGTAAATCGGTTTGTCTAAAATGTTTTCTACATCATGTAGCATTCTAAAGTTTGTTTTAATCAATCGGTTCACGGGGTCTATATGACCCCAATCGACATTTCCTTAATAAAAAAAAATGGTTCCCTTCATCTGAGTGGAATAAGATTTTGTGACTTTTCCTACATAATCTATCTATACACACACACAAAAACTGGGCTTGATTTGGTTGTTCTGAAGGTATGTAAAAAATTTTTTTACAAATCTGGTCTTCGGGGTCAATATGACCCCACATTGAAATGAATGGGAAATGTGAAAAAAACTCAATATATTTTCTTCATTTGTCAAAAAAAATCTATAAATCCAGCATAAATCAGAAAATTTTCACACGGAAATGAAGGCCTACTAATAGAGCATAAATGTGATGTAGAAAAGACATGCTCACTCACACACACACAAACAAACACACACATGTATGTGTGTACTGCCACAGAGAGCATTTTTATAGAACTGGCAAAGGAAATCAGTCACAAATGCAGAACAAAGATATAAAAGGGTAAGACCTAATACATGCACACAAACACACAGGCACACACACACACACACACACACAACACATATGCACACATGCATTCTCTCACTCTCTCTCTCTCTCACACACACACACACACACACACACACACAACACATACATATGCACACATGCATTCTCTCACTCTCTCTCTCTCACACACAGACACACACACACACACACGTACGTACAAACACAGGCATATGCACACACACTCTCTCTCTCTCTCTCTCTCTCTCACACACACACACACACACACACACACACGTACGTACAAACACAGGCATATGCACTCTCTCTCTCTCTCTCTCTCTCTCTCACACACACACACACACGTACGTACGTACAAACACAGGCATATGCACACTCTCTCTCTCTCTCTCTCTCTCTCTCACACACAGACACACACACACACACACAGGTGTGACTGTCACAGAGAGAATTTGTATCCAATTTGGCTAATGAAATCAGCACACATGCAGAACGCGTGTGAGTGAGACCTAATGCATGCACATGCACACTCACATGCAGAGAGAGCAAGAGAGAGATGAAACAGAGATAAAAGACAACTGACCTTTTCCACTGTAAAATGTTTTCGTTTAGATGTAAGAGCTAGATCTGTGTTTTGAAAACAAAGTAAATGTTCCCACGCAAAGGCTATAAAAGAGTCTAAAACAGACATTTCAAAATGCATCAAAAACTACAAAAATTCTGCTATTTTAAAAAATAATTATTTTAAATGCCCTTTCTTATGTTTATATTGTGGCGGGCTGAAGAATCACACAACCGAACAAAGTGAGGTGAAGTCCCCGGAGGGTGTGTTTATTCAATAATGAAGAATAAAAGTGCAATAAAAGTGAATAAGTGCCGTCGGTGCGTGGTTTCCTCTTCTCCTCTGGTGCTCGCGTCCCTCGATCCTCAGCGTGGCGTGCAAAGTGTCCTGGTGCTGGTGGCGGGCTGTGCGGTTAGCCAGAGCTGTCTGGAAGTCACAAAAGAAACACACGTTAGCGGCTTGACTTGCAGGAGGCATTCCTCCTCAGCTTCTGCTCTCTCGCGGGTTTTGTAGAGCTCCCCTATGCCGTGGCAGCTGGGTCCGATCAGCCCGCCGTGATGAGGAGCAGGTGACTCTCCTTCGTTGCCAGGGCGACGCTGATAGGCTCCCGGGACAGGTGTCACCCCCCCCCCCCCAAGTGTCGCCCTGGTCCCTCGGGCTAAGGGGGAGGATGGGGCTGGAGGAGGAAGTCTCATTGACAGACCTGAGAAAGCTGTCCCCAAGCGGGAGAGTCCATCTGCATTGGCGTGGGCGGCGCCGGCCCGATGTCGCACGTCAAAGCGGAAGTCCTGGAGCGCCAGGAACCACCGAGTCACCCTTGCGTTCGTGTCCTTGGCCCGAGCCATCCATTGTAGGAGAGCGTGGTCGGTGACCAGAGTGAAGGCCCGTCCTAGAAGATAGTATTTTAGCTCCAGGACTGCCCACTTGACTGCCAGCACCTCCTTCTCGACCGCTGCGTAGCGTTGTTCGGCGGGGGACAGCTTTCGGCTGATGTAGACCACCGGGTGTTCCTCACCGTCCTGCACCTGCGAGAGAACGGCTCCCAGCCCGGTGTCCGAGGCATCCGTCTGCAACAAGAAAGGGCGGTTAAAGTCGGGGGCACGGAGTATCGGTTCAGACGTGAGGGCAGCCTTGATCTTCTGGAACGCCTCGTCTTCTGCTTCTCCCCAGCTCACCATCTCCGGCCGCCCTTTCTTGGTCAGATCTGTCAATGGGGTGGCTAAGGAGGAGAAGTTAGGAATAAAACATCTGTAGTACCCCGCCAACCCCAAAAAGGCCCGTACCTGCTTTTTCGTGGATGGTCGGGAAGCGTTGCGGATAGCGGCCACCTTGTCTTCTTGCGGGCGAACGAGACCCCGGCCAACTACGTAACCCAGGTACCTGGTTTCTGGTAGGGCCAGATGACATTTCCTGGGGTTGGCGGTGAGCCCAGCCCGCCGCAGTTCCCCAAGCACCCTCCGGAGCCGCTCCAGGTGGTCCTCCCAGGCCTCTGAGTGGATGACCACGTCGTCGATGTAGGCGGCTGCATATTCCTGATGGGGCCTCAGCAGGATGTCCATCATACGCTGGAACGTGGCGGGTGCCCCGTGCAGCCCGAAGGGGAGAACCCGGTATTGCCAGTGGCCGCTTGGGGTGGAGAAGGCTGTCTTGGGTCTGGCCTGGTCGGTCAGGGGGACCTGCCAATAACCTTTGGTGAGGTCGAGCGTGGAAATATACCGGGCTCTCCCCAGCCGATCCAGGAGTTCATCGACGCGTGGCATCGGATAGCTGTCGAACTCAGAGACCTCGTTCAGGCGGCGGAAGTCGTTGCAAAACCGGAGGGTGCCATCTGGTTTGGGGACCATGACGATGGGACTACACCAGGGACTGCGGGAGGGCTCAATTACTCCTAACTTCAGCATTTCCTGAACTTCCTCCTCGACAGCCTGTCTCCGGGCCTCCGGGAGACGGTAGGGCCTCTGCCTTACGACGGTTCCGGTGGGAGTACGGATGTCGTGGGTGAGGACTTGAGTTCGCCCGGGGAGAGGAGAGAACACATCCGCGAATTGACCGACCAGCTGGCAAGGGCCGACAGCTGGCAAGGGCCGACAGCTGGGGCCCTGTTCCAACCCATCGTTTCAGCAGGTTGATGTGGTAAATCTGTCTCTCTTTCCTTCGCCCCGGCTGGCGGACCCTATAGGTGACGGGGCCGATCTTTTCGGTCACAACATATGGCCCTTGCCACTTGGCCAGGAACTTACAGGCTGATGATGGTACTAGTGCCAGAACATAGTCTCCTACTTGAAACTCCCGTGGCTGGGCCGCACGATCGTAGTTCCGATGTTGAGCTTGTTGGACTTTGGCCAGCTGTTCCCGGACTAGGGGCATGACGCGTTCGATCTGCTCCCTCATCTCTCTCACGTGCTCGATCGTGGACCGATGGGCGGTGGGCTGCTGCTCCCAGGCCTCTCGGGCGACATCGAGCAAGCCCCTGGGCTGCCGCCCGAACAGCAATTCAAATGGGGTGAACCCGGTGGAGGCCTGGGGGACTTCACGAATCCCGAAGAGCACATATGGTATCATCTGGTCCCAGTCCCTCCGGTCGTCCGCCGCCACTCGGCGGAGCATCTGTTTTAAGGTTTGGTTGAACCTTTCCACTAGCCCATCGGTCTGTGGATGGTAGATTGAGGTGCGGATCTGTTGCACCTGGAGGAGGCGACAGAGGTCCTTCATCATCCGGGACATGAATGGCGTGCCCTGGTCGGTCAATATCTCCTTCGGTATGCCTACCCGGCTGCAGAGCAGGAATAACTCCTTCGCGATGGCTTTGGTGGTGGCTTTCCGCAGGGGTATGGCCTCAGGATACCGGGTGGCATAGTCGACGATGACCAGGATGTGTTCATGTCCCCGGGCTGACTTAGGCAAAGGCCCTACCAGGTCCATCCCGATTCGCTCAAAGGGGACCCCAATAATAGGTAATGGGATGAGCGGAGAGGGGGGTGGACGTCGAGGGGAGGTGCGTTGGCATTCCGGGCAGGCTTGACAGAACCTCTTCACATCACCGTCCAGTCCTGGCCAGTGGAAACGGTCCTGGATCCGTTGGCTGGTATTTGCCGTCCCTAGGTGGCCAGCCATGGGATGGGAATGGGCGAGCTCCAGGATCATCTCCACTTTTCCTCTTGGGACTACCAACAGTTTTACTACCTCCCCTCTCCGCTGAGCGACACAGTAGAGCAGGCCGTCTTGCACTATGAAGTGGGGGGTCGGATGGGGGGGGGTGGTTGCGCCTCCTCGCCTTCGACCACCCTCACTTGAGCCCAGCAATGTTTAAGGCGCTCGTCCTCCCGTTGCTCTCTGGCGAAGTCTCCCCCTCCCTTCACCTGTTGGAATGTATCAAAAAACAAGTTAGAAGATTGGGGGGTAGACTCACCATCGCGCGCGCTGTCCATGGTCAGGAGGACGGCTGGCTGGCGACGTTTTCAGGTGGGCTCTGACCGTTGGCGGTTCCCGGCGCGGCTAGCCGACTGTGCGGTGGAGGGAAACAAGCGGTCCAGGCCTGGCCAGTCACGACCCAGGAGCACAGGTACCGGCAGGTCCTTCACGACTCCTACTTCGAGGTTCCAGGTCCCCTGTCTTGCTGAGACAGTAACCCGCCGGGTTGGGATGTTGTGTGTGTCGCCGTGCACACACTGGATGGCCACCCTGGCCTTAGAATGGGGCGATGGGGCGACCACTACTGACGAGACCAGGCTGATGGAACTCCCTGTAGCCACCACGGCCTGATAGGGGCGTCCATTAATTCGGACACGGGTGTGTCGTGCTTCCTGTGGGGGCTCCTGATGCACCGCACAGCCGGCCAGCCAGGTCCGATTAGGGGAACGGGTCGGTTCGGTCGGCATTGGCTCGTCCTGGGGGCCGGGAACCGCTGGCCTGCTCACTGGTCGCTGGGGCCCCTCTGGCGTGCGCCGCTCCTGGAACACCCTCCGGGGAAACGGCGGCGCCCTCTCCCTAGCCTCCTGACGCAGGGTGGCTTCAGCCAGCTCAACTGCCTCGACGGCTTCTCCCACGGTGAGCGGGTTCCGCATCCCAGCTGCTTGTCGAAGGGGGCGTGGTAAGGCTCGCAGATACCGGTCCACGACGACGCGTTCGGCCACTTGCGAGGCGCTGGGACTTCCAGCTAGGAGCCAGTGCTGAGCCAGGCGGGACAGTTCGGCGGCTTGGGCGCGGGCTGGCACCTTCCCATCATATTGCCAGCTGTGAAACAATTGGGCCGCCGCAATTGGGGACAGGCCGACCCGGGCCAGGATCTCACGTTTCAGTTCTTCATAGCTGTTCACTGATTCGGCTGGTAGTGAGAAATACGCCTGTTGGGGCTCTCCCGTCAACAAAGGCGCCAGGACCCGCGCCCAATCTTCCTGCGGCCACTCCTCACGCCCCGCGACGATCTCAAACATCTTGAAATATTTCTCGGCGTCGTCGTGGACGGTCATCTTTGGCAGCAGCTGGGTCGCTTGCGCGCGAGGATCAATGGGCGGAACCCGCGGAATGGCAGCAGCACGGAGGGCGGCCACCTCCCTCTCGGTCTCTCCTTGCCGAGCCGCCATGTGTTCCACAATTTGCTGCTGCCGGATGCTGACTTCGGTCAGGTGTTTCAGGAGTTCATCCATGGCTGGGAAGGAGTCGCCGCCTGTGTCCATAAAACAGGGGGGAAAAAAACCAAAAAAAAATCAACTTGATGGGGGCGTGAGCGGCGGTGAAGAATCACACAACCGAACAAAGTGAGGTGAAGTCCCCGGAGGGTGTGTTTATTCAATAATGAAGAATAAAAGTGCAAGTGAATAAGTGCCGTCGGTGCGTGGTTTCCTCTTCTCCTCTGGTGCTCGCGTCCCTCGATCCTCAGCGTGGCGTGCAAAGTGTCCTGGTGCTGGTGGCGGGCTGTGCGGTTAGCCAGAGCTGTCTGGAAGTCACAAAAGAAACACACGTTAGCGGCTCCTCCTCAGCTTCTGCTCTCTCGCGGCTTTTGTAGAGCTCCCCTAAGCCGCGGCAGCTGGGTCCGATCAGCCCGCCGTGATGAGGAGCAGGTGACTCTCCTTCGTTGCCAGGGCGACGCTGATAGGCTCCCGGGACAGGTGTCACAATATATATATAAATTCACAAAATGTATTTCAAAAGTTGTGATACAAGCAGTTGGCCACATGCAGTAAAATGAATGGCTCTCTATTGCCTCTGCTGGTCAAAACTATTTCTTTCTTAAACTGTAAAGAATTTAGGTTTATCTCTAACCAGTAGATGGCGTACTTCTACACATAACACCTAGATCAATATCCAGAAACAATTTAAATTAAATTTAGATCATCGTTTAAGTGATTTTTCCATAAAAAAATAATATTGCATATGCAAGCTTATGGTGTAGTTGAGGAATTGTGTGGTAAATAGGTACAAAAGTACTTCATATCTCCCAAAACACAGCATTAATGAATAGATGAGAAGTAAACAAAAAAAAAACATATATTATTTGTATAATTAAAAATGTGTATTTTTTGTACAATTTCTCTATCAATTGTTGGGGTCATATAGACCCCAAATACCAGATTAGTAAACAGGAAACGAAGACCTTGTTAGTTAAACTCTCTCTCTGTAGGCTAGCGTTGAAATTCTTTGTTCTGTTCATGTATGAACATATTTATTTAAAACAAGCAAATGAATAACAGTCCCTACCATATTTTCATGTATTGTATTGTATTTTATTTGATTAAATACCCTTACTGTTTTTTTTGTTTGTTTGTTTTGTCTCTTTTCTATGCAGTTTAGGTCCAGATAGAGCTCCACACAGGTGTCACATTAAAACAGGATTCTTTTCGCTACTTACATTAGTGTTCTTATTGACTGCCATTGCTTACGTCTCTGAATTCCCTCTCAAGACCACTGTTCTCACTGACACCTTGTATAAAAAAGTGCTAAATCAGATACACTCCTATTATGTTGTGACTAAGTACCCTTCTGCCAGTGAAAATCAAACAATATTTTTAACACCCAAAAGTGTCCAGCAGATTCCTACACAAACCACACACATTTCAGTGCATCATCATGTGGCTCATCCAAGCAACTATCATTTCACTCTGGATGAACCTGATAAATGTAAGCAGGATCCGTTCTTGGTCTTGATGGTCCCTGTGGCCCCCCATCAGCTGGAGGCTCGTAACGCCATCCGGAGCACATGGGGGAATGAGAGCTCAGTGCAGGGAAAAGCAGTGCTGACTCTGTTCTTGGTGGGTTTGACTGGAGGAGCTGGAGCTCAACAGCAGCTGGAGGAAGAGAGTCGACAACACAGAGATTTACTGCAGAGCAACTTTGTGGACTCCTACTTAAATCTGACCATAAAGACGATGGTGATCATGGACTGGTTAGCCACTCGTTGCCCTCAAGCTGCTTTTGCTATGAAGGTTGATTCTGACATGTACGTAAACCTGGAGAACCTGATGAGCCTCTTATTGTCACCCAACACACCCAGACAGAACTACATCACAGGATATTTGATGTGGGACCGGTCTGTCATCAGAGACAAAAACTCTAAATGGTACGTGGCAGAGGAATTGTACCCTGAACCAAAATACCCCACGTACCTGCTTGGAATGGGATATGTTTTCTCCAATGACCTGTCAGAAAAAATAGTTGAGGCTTCCAAGAATGTAAAAGCCTTTAACATAGAAGACGCATATGTAGGCGCTTGTCTGAAACAATTGGGTGTTGCACCATCAGCTCCCCCAGACTCTTCACAGTTTAGAGCCTATCTGGGACAATATAATCGAGAAGATTTTCTCAGAGTTATTACAACCATTCTGGGATCCCCACAGCAGCTAATAGACATTTGGAAGGACGTGAAGAGGCCCACATAAAACATTGTGGGAAGTCGTGGCATAATGGTTAGAGAGTCGGACTCGTAATCCGAAGGTTGCGGGTTTGAGTCTCCGGCCGGCAGGAATTGTAGGCGGGGGGAGTGAATGTCCAGCGCTCTCTCCACCCTCAATACCACGACTGAGGTGCCCTTGAGCAAGGCACCGAACCCCCAACTGCTCCCCGGGCGCTGCAGCATAAAATGGCTGCCCACTGCTCCGGGTGTGTGTTCACGGTGTGTGTGTTCACTGCTGTGTGTGTGCACGTTGGATGGGTTAAATGCAGAGCACGAATTCCGAGTATGACCATACTTGGCTGAATGTCACTTCACTAAAACAAATCAAATTGGAATAGATTAGTGGTTGCCTTTATTTCATTTATTAAAAACTGTTAGACAATGACCGACACAATCAGTGAACTAAAGACTAAAAAATTAAATGCTATTTGTTTGTATAGCTCATAAAGTAAATAATTATTTATAAATGTATATTTTGAATTATTCAAAATTATTATATATTTAATTATATATAATTGTTATACAAAATAATGCACTTATACTCATTATGTTATTATGCATTATTACATTATTTATAAAACTAAATTTTGTAAAATCTTTTTGTTAAAATGTTATATTTTTATGGTATCTGTGAATGTGAAATACTGAAGATCGATAACCAGATTATATTACAGAAAATACACAGGATTTCTTTGCAACTGAATCTTGAAAGCTGTGGTCTTCTTTTTTTATGTTGGGCTAAAAGGTCAAATAAATGTTTAAAATAACATTTTTAAAAATAAAAAATAAAAATATTAATTTTCATAAACCATTTAGGACCCTCTGCCTGTCCACAAATCCACAGAGACAGATTTGAAATAAAAAATAATTTTTTTAATTAGTTTTTTGTTTTCGTTGTTGTTTTCAGTTTCGTCCGACTCAAGTGTTGACAAGGTCACATTGGCACCGTCATCTTGTATTTTGCATGTCATGCAAATAATATTGGTAAGGTGAAGTGGTAATTCCAGACTATTATAATGCCACAGATCGTAAAGACATTTAGACTTTATATTCAGAATCATGTTAGCAGTTATCTTAAGATGCTTATTGCTATTATTAAGTTCCAGCTGGCATCATAAACACAACAGAACACACTTGCAGATGGAGGAGAACGATTAAAAGATGGGTAACATGATCCTTTTGAGTAACAAAATGTTTCTGGAACTCTGCCAGCCCACTGTGACACTCCATAGCCTCACCAGGTGTTTTTAAGATTAGAAGAAAGGACAAGGAGGAGCTCAGATACTATGACTGAGATATATACAGTATCGCTGTTACAAGACAAGATAAGGTATGTTTAAACATTTCATATTTCATTTGATTTGGCTTCTTAGAGTAAATTATACACTCTTAAGAAAATGGTTCTAAACTGTCTAAATTAGGATTCTTTGGCTCATAACAATAGCAGAACCCTTTTTTTGGTGCTAGATAGAACCAATTCTAGATGCCATCTTCAATGCTTTGAAGGTGCTATGTATATGGTGTTATAAATAACATTTTTAAATAATATATTTTAATAAAAATGAGTTAGTAATTATTTATATGAGGTATTATCATGTTAGCTACCCTTGGTCTAACAACAGTTGATGAATACATTAATAAATGAAAACTAAGAACATGACTAAATACATTATATAGTCTAAAACCCAAAATAGAAATAAATGTAATGAAGGCCACCTTCCAGTGAAATATACACACAATCATCTGTGGTATCCATTAATATGTGTATATTTTGGTGTAATTAAATGGCACTTCTACTCATGATTTCATGATGCTGTGGGATGTGACACCATCTGAAATACACAACTGAGTTTAGAGTTACAATGTGTCACTTCCTTTTGATTATGTAAAAACAATTATAGTTATGAAAGCCAAAAGCAGCAAAAAGAAATTAAATATATCTGTTACTTTGTTCAGTTCAGGATACTTTGTTCCTCTTCTCTACAGAGCTGTTTAGACTCACACGTTCTGTTTAACTAAAAAGAGAAAAATACTTGATTAGTTGGAAACCAGTTAATGTTTGAACATTTTAAAGGGACCCCTGAGTATTAAGACTTGTATGGCTTAATATAACGTAAATGATGTATCCTACTGAAATATGTAGTAGAAAACCCATCAAAGATCTATGTTATTTAAAAAAATCACATCGTTTTATACATATTTTGAACTATGGGGGGCGCCATTATTCTGATGACGTAAAATGGTTGCACTAGGTACTAGCGTTACCTGTTGCTATTTTTAACACAACACATCTCAAAATAGACAAGTCGGAAAATAAAATACTGATATGATGACCACAGCTACTGAAAGAGCTTACAGGTGGCGATGGATATAAGTATAGGTTTAAACCAAATGCTATACCATGGATTTCTCCCCACAAAGAGTCTAAACTTGGAGTCTAATATTGAGGGACATCAGCGCTGAGGAACTCCTGGCATCTACTGTTTCTTGTCTCAGCCATTTATAAGCTCTTTCAGTAGCTGTGGTCTACTAAAAGACTCAAAGGCATCAGGGCTAAAGTGGAGAGAAAAAAGAAGCGGGTTTTTAATGAAGTTTTATTCGTCCACAGGCATCTTCCCATTCTTTTCTCCTATTATCCCTAGGAAAGCAGTCTTACATTGCTTCTCTTGCTGCCCTTTGGCTGAAAATGACAACCAAAAGCCACAATGTGGTATCGTATCAGTATTCTGTATTCTGAGTTGTGTATTCTGAGTTGTGTTGCGGTAAAAAGCCAAAGACCATAGAAATAAGGGCCAGTAGCTCACTGAGTGCAATCATTTGATGTCATCGACGCAGAATGTACTGTGCACATAAAATAATGGCGTCCCCCATAGTCCAAAAACGATGTATTTTTTTAAATAACATACATCATTTATGTTATATTAAGCTATACATGTCTTGATACCCGGGGATCCCTTTAAAAACTTACCTGTTGATAGTGTGTTGACTGTGTAGTTGGATGGTTGAGCACTAGCAAATAAATACTGAAGGTGGCTTTGGCAGTTAAAAAATTGAAACATAAAAAGGCGGGAAAGAACCCTAATCTCTGACACAAAGAACCATTTCAGCATAAAAGGGTTCTTCAGGAAGATATGGTTCTAAATAGAACTGTTAAGTGCAAAGAACCTTTAAAGAACCATCTGTTTTAGAGTGCATCTTTGGTTTTGAGTTTTTGGTGAGGAGAAAGCATTGAATTTGCATCAGGGAAATGTAATATGATTTCGTTGAGGTGCTTTCAAGCCTCTGAACACAGTGGTCAAAATCATTTGCCTGTTTCCTGAGAGAAGCACTGCATTTTTGCATTTTAATAACTCTGACAAAGACCCACTTTGGAAAAGAAAGAAAGAAAGTTTGTTTTAAATTTAAAGGGACAGTTTGCCTAAAAATTTTTATTTTGTCATTGTTAACCTCAGGTCTTTCAAAATATGCACGACTTTGGCTTCATCTGTGAAAAACAAAAGGCAACTTTTTTGTGCCAACTATCCATATAAAATTTAAATATAAGAAATTTAAGATAGAAATAAAATAAAATAACTTTTTAAATGAACACTTTATTTTCTTTTCAGCCTTGTTCAGATGTTCTGTAAGAGTTGGCTACTGGTTGGTCTCTTGATCCTACTTAATATTTTATTGCTGTATTTTATTGCCACTACCCTTGAAACAAGAAAGTGGCAGAAAATGGCAAAAAAAACAGGGAACCCCCATGGTGCTTACCCTCGAAATTACAGATTTATCCTTGACCAGCCAAAGAGGTGTGAACAGCAAAAGCCCTTTGTGGTGATTATTGTCCCCGTGGCCCCGCAGAACTTCCAGGCACGTAACGCCATCCGGATAACGTGGGGCAGTGAGGAGCTCGTCCGGGAGAAATTGGTGCTGGTTCTCTTTCTTCTGGGCTCACAAAGTGGCAACGAAACTCTGCAGGAGCAACTCCAGAATGAGAGCGAGGAGTATCAAGACCTTCTTCAGAGCAACTTCCTGGACTCCTACAGGAATCTGACCATTAAGACCTTGGTGATGATGGAATGGCTCAGCAGAAATTGTCCACAGGCGTCCTACGGAGCGAAAGTGGACGCCGATGTGCTCCTCAATATGAAAAACCTATTACATATGCTTGTGAGTCTGAAACCACTACAGCGTAACTACATCACTGGCCTAGTATTGTCTGGAAACCCTGTCTTGAGAGATCCATCCAGCAAGTTTTATGTTCCTCATGATGTGTATCCTAAATCCAGATATCCTCCGTATCCTCTGGGCATGTGTTATATATTTTCTATGGACTTACCCGAGAAGATCCTGTACATCTCCAGGTATATCAGGCCTATTTTTATTGAGGACGCATATCTGGGTATGTGCTTGAAACGTTTGGGAATCACACCTAAGAAACCACCACACAATGGACAGTTTGTGGTCAAACCACCACAACGATTCAATAGCTGTTACTATTCTAGACGAATAGCAATACTCACAGACAGCCAGACTCAGCTGATTTCCTGTTGGATGGATATTCACTCAACCAAAAGACCCTGCTGAAAAGACTTGGAGTCTAAATTTGTGTTTCTAGAATTTACAATATAGGTAGTAACAGGTTCAGCTTAATGTATTTTTACAACAGCAGCCTGTTGTAACCTTATAGCTGTGTATTCTTGTGTGAGTATTGTTTGATACATTTGCATACTAAGTGATACTCTCGATCTATGAATGTGAAATGTAAAACAACACTGTCTTTACAACACTCTTTTATACCTTTTATGTAGGCTAAATGAACACTGACTCATACAATTTTTTAAAAATATGTATAAAATACATGTTTGAAATTTAAATACATGAACATTTTATGAAATAAATGAATAAAAATTAAATAAAAACAATTAAAAAAATAGCTGAATTTAAAGATATCCTCTGGCATCTTAAAATATTATGCATACAGATTTAATGACTGCATATTAACATGAAATATATGTTTTTAAAAGAATAGTTCGCCCAGAAATGAACATTTGGGGTCCGTTAACCCATTTGGTAAATTTATCAATTAGGGAATATACTTTTCCAGAAATTTGGAAAAAGGCTGTAGTTACACCATTTTATAAATCAGGAGATCTCAACATGATTTCAAACTATCGTCCAATATCAATTTTACCGGTTATGTCTAAGTTTTTAGAGAAAGTAGTGGCTGAACAACTAATAAATTATTTAGAAAGTAATCTCCTCCATCAACATCAATTTGGTTTTAGACCACAGCATTCCACAGAAACAGCTGTTTGCCATTTTCTAGAAAAGGCTCGATCATCTTTGGATCAGCATGTAATAAGTACAGTTTTTATTGATTTAAAAAAAAGCCTTTGACGCAGTTAACCATGCCATTTTCATTAACCATGCCATCTAAATTAAGCACATTTAATTTTAGTAAACAATCAACTGAATGGTTTATTTCTTATTTGAAGCAAAGGGAGCAGTGTGTAAAAATCGAGGATACAAAATCAGTGTTTATGAGAAAAAAAATGGGCTTGCCTCAAGGCTCAATGTTAGGTCCAATGCTTTTTAGTTTGTTTATAAATGATTTGCCATCTAGTTGTCCAGATGTTGAATGTCAGGATACAGTAATATATACATCTACTAAGTCATCAGCTAAGATTGTTGCACTAAATGAGCAAATGGAAAAGATATTCAAATGGCTCCAGGAAAATAATCTTACATTAAATGTTAAGAAAACAGTTATGTGTTTTTCTAATAGAAAGAAAACAGAAAAAGTAAAATCAGGGTATTTAACAAAGAAATAGAGGAAGTAACTGAAGTTCGTTTTTTTAGGAGTAGTTCTAGATTCACAACTTAAATTTGAAAAACAAAAGGGCTTTCAAAAATAGTTAAAATGAATTTAAACAGTTTTAAACTCATTAGGCATTATATTACGACTGAGGCAGCTCATCTGTTCCTGCAGTCAATGATTTTTTTTTTCTAGTATCTCATTGTATTACAGTTTGGTCTCAAACTAGTGACTCTTTAATTAGAAAAATTGAGACGCTTTATAATCGGGCTTTAAAAATAATGGACAAAAACAAAAAAAAAATCAATGGTATCATTGTCATATTTTAAAGAAATGGCATATGCTTAATTTTACAAATGTATCATATGTGAAATAGATTTTTAAATGCTAGATTTTTAAAGGTGATTTTTAAATAAGGCACCTTCTGTTTTATGTAATTTGGTAAAGAGGCAAGACGACACAGGCCGGACCACTAGGAGTACAGAGGTTGGAAACTGTAGGATTGGGTTTTGCAGAACATCACAAGGGCAAAGAGCTTTCTCTGTAAAGGGATCCCAACTTTGGAATATACTGCCAAATTAATTTAAAGTGATACATGATAAAGTCTTTTACATTGAAGGTTAAGCGTTGGCTCAAATTAAACCAGACTTGTACTCATATTTAAATTTGGTTCTGTACTAGTTAATTATTAAGACTGGAAGAGTCTATAAAACTGTGTGTTTGTTTTGTATTCTGTTTGCAATGCAAGGTTTTTATATGAAGAGTTTGTTACATTACTTTTAGTTTTTTTAGAAAAGCCTTTCTAGGGACATGAGATGCAAATTAGCACCTGCTATAATCTCTATGAGCAGTGCATTTTTTTCCAGTACTTGACTGGAATAATGTTTATTGTACTGCCCCTATCTAAATAAACGAAAAATAAAATAAAAAAAATAAATTAATTAAAAATGTTTGGTCAAAGATATTGGTTTCTTCTTCAGAACAGAGTTGGAGAAATTTAGCATTACATCACTTGCTTAGCAATGAATCATCTGCAGTGAATGGGTGGGTGCCGTCAGAATGGTCCAAACAGCTGATTAAAACATCACAGTAATCCAAAAGTACTGTAATTCACATGACTTAGTCTAATCCATCAATTAATGTTGAAAAACTGCATGCATCCATTATTAAAACTTAAACTTTAAACCATTGCTTCTGACTAAAATGCAAGTCCATAATATTGCTTTCTTCATTGAAAAAGTCATCTTATCTGAATCAGGAGAGAAATACGGACAGATCAAACACTGTTTACAAGTTTACTTGTGGATTATTGTGATGTTCATTCTGATAGCACCCATTTACTGCAGAGGATCCATGGGTGAGCAAATTATGGAATGCTAAATTTATCCAAATCTGAACAAACAATCAGAAAGAGCTTTATCGCCAAGTGTGTTTACACACACAAGGAATTTGTCTTGGTGTTAGGAGCTTCCAGTACAGAAGTACAAACATAGTGCAGACAACATATAATTAAGGTAATAAAAACAGTAATAATGAAGAGAATAGACAAATTATAAATAACTATAATAAAAATACAAATATACAGAAAATATATATATTTTTTAAAATGTCCATACACAGAACTGTGAATGTGCATGAGGGTTATGTACAGATGAGGGTTTGATGAGTGATTTACAGATGTACAGTACTGGGGTGTGTTATTTGTTGTTCAGGTGGGATATGGCCTGGGGAGAAAAAAACTGTTCTTGTATCTGGCTGTTCTGATGCCCAGTGATCTGTAGCGCCGGCCAGAGGGCAACAGTTCAAAGAGAGAGTGAGCTGGGTGTGAGGGGTCCAGAGTGACTTTCTTAGCCCTTTTCCTCACTCTAGAGATATAAAGATCTTGGAGGTTGGGTAGATACTTGGAGGTTGGGGCACCGATAATCCTCTCACCACTGAAACGGTCGCATGTGGAGCAGGCCCAGCTGACCTACAGGGGATGCTGCCGTCATCAGACCCAACAGTCTGCAACACAAGCCTACATGGACTAGACGCCCTGTCTTTAACAGACTTAGACAAGTCTGCAATGACTGCACACGCGCGGGAGACAGACGTGCCCGCATCGTGCAAGAATCCATGTCTACCCCCAGGAACGTTGTTCGCTCACTTACAGAAAAACCACATGAATTTCACATGTTTTCCACATGTGATCACGTGTTCATATGTTTTCCACATGTTTTCCACATGTGTCCATATATTTTCCACATGTGTCTATATATTTTCCACGTGTGATCACATGTGTTCATATGTTTTCCACATGTGTCCATATATTTTCCACATGTGATCACATGTGTTCATATGTTTTCCACATGTGTTCATATGTTTTCCACATGTGTCTATATATTTTCCACGTGTGATCACATGTATCCATATATTTTTCACATGTCACCACATGTTGCAACATAAGAGCACATGTGGAAAATGTTTCCATGGGTTAATCGGTTAACATGTGGATCACATGTTAGTTACATGTAACAAATGCCACCTATCACCACATGTGGACAACATGTGAAGTTCATGTGGACAACCTATCACCACATGTGGATAATGTGATCACACGTGGACACCATGTCACATGCAACATGTAGCACATGTGGAAAAGATGTTACAGGTTGTAACATGTGGAGCACATGTGTAACATGAAACCCATTCCAACATCACATCATATTGCATTATTTGCAGCTTCACTATATTTTCAGCAAGCGCAAAGTTTCCACAAAACATATACACAAACAACCTACATATGGAAACTGTATAAAAGCACAAATGAAACTAGTTTTTTTTCTTTACAAATCTTTATTTAAATGAGTTATTGCATAGTCTTCAAAACTGCATGTTCACAATTGCAAGATTGCAACATTCACATTAAAAACAGGCATTCGTGTGTTTGTGTGTAGATCTTCGCATAACCCACTGCGCTACAGAGCTCTTTTTTTTTTTTTTTTTTTTTTTTGTCAACCTCAACATATACAGGATTCTTGGTGTTACGGTTACATTTCATACTTTACAAAACAAAACAATAAAAAAATAAAAATAAATAAAACAACAGTTAACAATAATAAAGTTGTTGACCAAAGTATTAAATACTGACCAGTTATTGTTTGACGTAAAACTATTCACAATTACAGGACTGCAACATACCCACATGAAAAACAGCCAATCTTGTGTTTGTGTAGATCTGTATGCGACTTGAGTGTTTGTGCAGATGTGTATGTGACTTGTTTGCGTAGATCCGCACTGTATGTAATTTGTGTATGTGTATATCTGTGCTGTAATTGACTTGGGTGTGCTTTTGTAGATCTGTATAAAACTTGTGTGTTTGCGGAAGAACCTGACTTTTGATTGGATGATCTGATTGACTCTGATGAGTTCTGATTGGTTCCAATTCCGTTCGCGCTTCTTTTCGTTGCTAAGAGTCAAATCTAGTAAACAAAAAGAGAAAGGGCTGCAAACATGTATGTGCTCATTAAATGGATTAAAGAGAATAAAGTAAGTGTTGGATTAGAGAATAATGTTAGGGATAAAAAAATGTTAGGTGACCCCAAGAGGATTGGTCTGGTGGAACATGGTGCAATAGGAACAAAGCCACCTAAAGGCGGTTGGAAAACTTTTCCGGCCCAGATACTCTGTGTAAACGGTAAGCAAATCAATTATAAATATTAACCCATAACACGTTACGTATTTATTTACTTTTTTATTTATTGTATGTTCATGACTGTAATTGGCCATATATAAGTCAAAATAAATTTATGCTAGGCAGGTTATACTGTGTATAGCAGCGCGCGCCTCCCGCGTTTTTGTGAAAACAGCGCGTGCAGCTGATCGTTTTTACCGATCGAGTTTTAAACGCGCATCAACTTATAGCAGTGACTTAAGAGTTATGAAAATAATATTTGAAATGAGATATTTAGGTTACTTACACAGTATGACAGAATGTCATGTGACAGAAATATTTTGGTGTTTCTTTACTGACAGAAAAATTTCGTTAAATCAGGTGAAAACATTACTTCCCAACAAATTAACTGTTTTTATGAAAATATGATAGTGAAGTTTATGACAGCTTCATTTTTATTATTATGTTAGTTTATTAAATTAAACAAAACTGGTGGGGATTGAGTTGAGAGTTGCCATGGTAACTTTTCCACCTCTTCAGTAATAATTAAGCGGTTATTTTAATATTTATGCCTAATTATTTACTGTAGTTTATTTCTTACACTATAAAATGGCCTCATTATGCTAGATTAAACTATATTTATAGATGTTCAACATAAAAATGTATTACCCAGGATAATGTATAGACATTTTAAGGCAGTTGAAATTAAATGATTAAAATGAATTTGAATTTGCAGTCGTCATTCACATCCTAAATTAGTTTGGGGCAAATATTTAGACTAAATATCTACCCAATTATAATCTACAGCAGACAGTGCAAGACAAAACAATCAAATTAATAATATCTCAGAAAACTCAGTAAGAAATAGTGGATACTTTGTTTTCTTCACACTTTTCAAGAGAATATAAATACATGTTAAAGAATAATGCTCAATAATTTTCTAATCACTTTATTGTAATACAGAGAGCCTTGAGGAAATAAGAAAAGCAGAATGTCAATGGATAGAGACACACAAATTGACTCCAAAGGTATGTTACACTGTTATAGACAGATATCCTCCCGACTACCAGGAAAAAACATTTTGTGAATTTAGTATTTTGTCATGAATAAATTTGAATTTTTTTTTTTTTGAAAATGCTATTTTATTAATATGTTATGCCATGTCCTCTGTAGAGGACATCGGGACTTAAAAATGTCCTGTTTTTTTTTTATAAAAATACTTGTATAGCAAAAACAGTGGAATTTTTGTTTTAATCACAAATCAATTTTAATTTTTTTATTCCAAACTTTATATAAAGATGATTCTCAACTATGTTATGAAGGATATTTTTAAAAACCATTTTTTTTATGCAAAATGTGTAAAATGGCCATAAACGAGTTTTTCCATTATATACAATGTACTCTACTGAGGACAAAACTCCATAGCTGGTAGTCAGGAGGATATGGGCCCTAAAATGGTGGGAATCTAATATTCAGTCCCCTTTAATAGTTATTCATATCTTTGTTTCTACTTATAATTATTCTCTCACCTGTCTACTCTTACCATTTTTAAAAAGTTTTCTGTTTTTCCAGGATACAATTTCCACTGACGATGATGGTTTCTCTGATGATGGGGATGAAAGTCCTCAAAACCATGAGGTGCAGGTATGCTCTTCTACACCTGAGTTTGTATACAACTTTATTCAAAACCATTTTGAAATCAGGCATTGCGTTACCATAGAAATGGTACTTCAAAATATTTTAGCGGTCTCCTCCCCCAGCGGCGGTGTCATATCAAAAAATGTATTACGGACTTTTATAATCAAAACTTTTTATAATCTTGACTAGTGACTAGTGAAAAAGACCCGGTACTTTGGTACCAAGTCGGTACTAAAAAAATGAAAATGTCACGGTACCAGGTTTTTTTAAGTAGCGGTGGTACCGAGTATAGCTACACACAGAAATTTAAAGGTATTCACGACAACCCGTCAAAATAAAAGTTTATCTTAAAGACATTGTGCCAGAAATATATTACTATTATTTAGCAGAGTGTATGTGATACTATTACTACTGTTGAAAAAATATATATATATTTATCCATGTACTTGTTTTTCAGGATGATTCATACTGGACCCCGAAACGACCCAAGGTAAATGTGATAGATCTTTTAGACCTGTTTCACCATTCTTTACTTGATTCTACCTAAGCAACGGCTAAAGGAAGTATAGATTCTGGGATTATCACATCCAGGACAGCACAAGTTCTCCAGCCCTTTAAAGGCTTAGTTAACCTAAAATTAAAAATTTTGTTTAATTACTCTCATGTTCTTTCAGTTCTGTTCTTCTTCTGAACACAAAATGAAGATATATTTAATCTGTAAAACAAAAGCTTATCGGTACTTGCTTGATGCAAGACCTAAAAATCATTTCTCAGAGTTTACGTATATGTGAGTAAAGGCCTAAATTAAACCTCTTCATCACTTAAACTGATTGTGTCCTTTTAAAAGGCTGGCATTAAACATCTCGATTCATATGGCAGTCTCTTTGTGAACATTTTGGAGTATCATAACTTATGGCAAATAGACTATGAGTGGAGGGACAGAAATGTCCTTAGTATATCTCACAAAAAAAAGTGTGTTTAATTGATGTTCCAAAGACTGGAATGACATGAGTAATTGATGACAGATTGTTAACCCTCTTCTTTCTACACTCTCTTCTCTACACTTCCTCTTTCTACACCAATAGAGAGACTACAAAAATGAAATTAAGGACCTTGAGGAGAGGCTTAAAGATAAGGACAAAGATATCAGGCGTTTGCGAAGGTTGAACCTTCAACTGCAAGAGGGTAAATAAAGGGAACCATATTGCAGTATTACTATAATAGTTTGTTTCCAGAAAAAGAGAAAAAGTAAAACATTTCATATGGCCCTAAGCATGTAGTTTTTTTTTTTTTTACTTTTAATGAATTGATGTGAAATTGTATAAGTTTCGTGATTTTAATTAATTAGACATGCTTTTTGATTAATAAAATTTAATTTAATTTAACCATTAAAAAGGAGTCCAGAAAAATTAAAACAGAAAAAAGCGGAATCCAGAAAAATAAAAACGGAAAAAACTGAATTTGGGAAAAAATAAAACGGATTTCATAGGGCCCTACACAGGTGAGCACACTCACCAGTGGACAGAGAGCGCACGTCAGAAAATATGTTGCATCAAATATGCCCCCCCCCCCCCCCCCCCCCCCCCCCCCCACCAACAAAAACAAAACAAAACAGAAGCTGTTAACCTAGGGGAAGCACTGTATTATAACGGTCAGTTGGTGATTTCTTTGAGTTAATTGTTCATTCCTTTAATTTGAGTGTAGGACTTGCAGATACAGTTACGAAAGCAGTGAAAGATGCTATTCAGGGAGCTCGGTGTACCCCCAGCCACCCAGTGCCCACTTCTATCATCCAAGAGGTCCCTCTTAAACAGACCGAAGAGATAAAGGTATAATTTACATAGTTAGGAAAAGTGATTTAAACTTTATACAATGCAGTGTTTGTTCACCCAAAATGAAATGTCTGTTACCTACAGGTGTGTGATATGACGATTTGTGATTGTGGATGATAAAAATGTCTCCACAATCTGCTTTTGAAGAAATATTGTAGTATTGTGCTACATCACACATTCTGTCGGTTGCAGTTCTGGCGCCTCTGTCTCAATATGCTGTACAACGTCATATACATTCACATCAGTGTTAACTCAGCAGTAGAATTACTCTCACGGGACACTGCACTTATTCGCAATCACAAAAATACATTATTTGCCTGTGCTTTAAAGCTGATATGATATTTTTGCCATATCAACCACCCCTACTGTCATCCAATACTTACCCTCTTGTCATTTAAAATCCATAAGACTTTCGTTCATCTGTAGAACAGAAATATCATTTTTTAATGAAATATGAACAGATTAACAGGTTGAATGTATTGAAATATCTTTTTATCTTTACAGAACAAGTCAGTTACAGAATTAATGAACCCCATTGCCCTGGATTATACTCAGAAGTGTGAGAACTACAAAAAACTAACCAGAGCTTTGATGGACTCCGTCTTCACAGTAGAACAAATGTCAAAATGCTCTGTCACAGGAAAAAAAGGGCTTATCGGGGAACAAAGACCATGCCTTGATAAAGCTAAAGTTAGGCTTATAATAGGTAAGCATGATACAATATTACTTGCATTGGGCAGTTCATAGTTTCTGCAGGTCAAAAAAAGTCTAAAATTGGATCTGCAATTAAATCTGCAATCTTAGGACTCAATTTCCCAGAATCCCGCTGGACTCACACCTGCACCCAGTCCCCAATCAGAGCACCTGCCACTGTTCACCTCAGTAGCTACCCTTTCTAAGCAGTCACTTTTCACACCCTCGTTGTCTGGTCTTGTCTAAGGTGTTTTCTAGATGTAATCAGAGGGAGTTGATAAGCTGCAATGTTTGCATGACATTAGTTGATTACCTAGTTGAAAATTGTTTTGCTTTTATTTTGTATACGCATCTTGATTTTATTGAAAGCTGGTTTTGCTAGAAGTGAAGGACCCCTTCAATTAGGCCCTCTTTAGCATGTCAATCCACAATTGTTTATACATTTTTGAATAATTTATTTTATTTCTTACAGACCATGTCAAAAAAGTTTATAAGGGCATTGGAGACTCCGAGGTCAAGGTCTGCATGGCACAAAAATTAAAAGACCTGAGGAGACATCCAGAAAGGTAAACACTGTCCTACAACTTTTTATATATAAAAATCATATATTTACAGGTGCATCTCATATATATATATATATATACAGTGGGTACGGAAAGTATTCAGACCCCCTTAAATTTTTCACTCTTTGTTATACTGCAGCTATTTGCTAAAATCATTTAAGTTCATTTTTTTTCCTCGTTAATGTACACACAGCACCCTATATTGACAGAAAAACAGAATTGACATTTTTGCATATTTATTAAAAAAGAAAAACTGAAATATCACATGGCCCTAAGTATTCAGACCCTTTGCTCAGTATTTAGTAGAAGCACCCTTTTGATCTAATACAGCCATGAGTCTTTTTGGGAAAGATGCAACAAGTCTTTCACACCTGGATTTGAGGATCCTCTGCTATTCCTCCTTGCAGATCCTCTCCAGTTCTGTCAGGTTGGATGGTAAACGTTGGTGGACAGCCATTTTTAGGTCTCTCCAGAGATGCTCAATTGGGTTTAAGTCAGGGCTCTGGCTGGGCCATTCAAGAACAGTCACGGAGTTGTTGTGAAGCCACTCCTTCGTTATTTTAGCTGTGTGCTTAGGGTCATTGTCTTGTTCGGCCCAGGTCCTGAGCACTCTGGAGAAGGTTTTCCCTGTACTTGGCCGCATTCATCTTTCCCTCGATTGCAACCAGTCGTCCTGTCCCTGCAGCTGAAAAACACCCCCACAGCATGATGCTGCCACCACCATGCTTCACTGATGGGACTGTATTGGACAAGTGATAAGCAGTGCCTGGTTTTCTCCACACATACCGCTTAGAATTAAGGCCAAAAAGTTCTATCTTGGTCTCATCAGACCAGAGAATCTTATTCAGGTGTTTTTTTAGCAAACTCCATGCGGGCTTTCATGTGTCTTGCACTGAGGAGAGGCTTCTGTCGGGCCACTCTGCCATAAAGCCCCGACTGGTAGAGGGCTGCAGTGATGGTTGACTTTCTACAACTTTCTCCCATCTCCCGACTGCATCTCTGGAGGTCAGCCACAGTGATCTTAGGGTTCTTCTTTACCTCTCTCACCAAGGCTCTTCTCCCCCGATAGCTCAGTTTGGCCGGACGGCCAGCTCTAGGAAGGATTCTGGTCGTCCCAAACGTCTTCCATTTAAGGATTACGGAGGCCACTGTGCTCTTAGGAACCTTAAGTGCAGCAGAAATTTTTTTGTAACCTTAGCCAGATCTGTGCCTTGCCACAATTCTGTCTCTGAGCTCTTCAGGCAGTTCCTTTGACCTCATGATTCTCATTTGCTCTGACATGCACTGTGAGCTGTCAGGTCTTATATAGACAAGTGTGTGGCTTTCCTAATCAAGTCCAATCAGTATAATCAAACACAGCTGGACTCAAATGAAGGTGTAGAACCATTTCAAGGATGATCTGAAGAAATGGACAGCACCTGAGTTAAATATATGAGTGTCACAGCAAAGGGTCTGAATACTAATAAATCTGCAAAAATGTCAACAATTCTGTGTTTTTCTGTCAATATGGGGTGGTGTGTGTACATTGAGGAAAAAAAATGAACTTAAATGATTTTATCAAATGCCTGCAATATAACAAAGAGTGAAAAATTTAAGGGGGTCTGAATACTTTCCGTACCCACTGTATATATAACTCAATTTTCATAAGTCTTTATTGGCTTAAATTTAAGATCACAACTGTATGTAGATAAGACATCATTAAAAAAAAAAAAAACTAACAACCAATCTTGGAATCTGAGAAGAAAAGAAATTTAAGTCTACCAGGATAGACTTGCTTGTACTGCTCTAATTTTTTATTTTGTTTTTTAATCCCAAAACAGGGAGCCTACTGGAGGAGATACGGAAGACTTAAAAAATGCATAAACACACACACACACACACACACACACACACACACACTAATACCTGTTATATAGATGAACACAAAAACACACAGATGTTCTTGTTGTACACACTTTTTTTTCTTTCTTTCAGATGACATGTTTGCCCTCGAGGCATTTCAGTTAATAATTTTGTTAAGATTTTATGATTTGAAAATAATTGTATTTATTGTATGTTAACTTCTTTAGGGGGCATTTTGCTCTTTTTTTAGGATCAGCTGGTTTTAATAATATTACCTTTGCATGTTTGCAAATAAAAGCTCAATTTGTATCAATTGCATTTGTTTTTGCCCTACTGTTTTTAGTGGTTGCTGCTTAATGTGTCAATAGATGTGTTTTCTGTCTCAGTAACAGCATGGATACTCCAATTTTCATACTACTAGCTTAGCAAGATCATGGCTTGCCCTTGGTGTCAAAGGTTATGAGTTTAAGTCCAAGGTATGTGCAAATACAGACTTTTCTCTCTTCTCCACAATATGAACTAATTCCATGACGGCTTGCAGACCTGCAAGTTTGTGATTTAAATGTAAAATTTGAAAAAAACAGTTTTGTATTGTACACACACCGGAGATACATACATTTGCATTTCATTTGTGAGCACAATTTTTGTTTCACATAAATGTACAGATTATATGGTGTGCACGTGCACTGATTTAGATCAGTTCATTGGTTTGAATGTACGTGTTTCACATATTAATTATAGGGAGTGTCACATGTGATCCTATGGGTTTCACATGAGAATGTACATGTGATCCCATAGGTTTCACATGGGAATACACATGTGTTCCCATAGGTTTCACATGGGAATACACGTTTCACATGTGATCCCATGGGATGTTACATGGGATTCACACAAAAATGTTCCAAAAACACACATTCCCCGTGTGTGTCACATGTGATTTTACCATGTTTTCACACATGAAATTTCACATGTGTATGTGGCCACATGTGAGCACGTGTGTTTTTGCACATGTGAAATTCATGTGGTTTATGGGTATTCATGGGTATATGGGAATATGGGGATCATTGCTCCTGAAAAATAAAAACAAAAATCACACAAAGAAGCTTGCAAAAACACTTATTTTAATCACATCTTGACATTTCTAACTCACCTACTTGACCATTTTTGCCTCACAGCATGTACAGGTCCTTTTCAAAAAATTAGCATATTGTGATAAAGTTCATTATTTTCTGTAATGTACTGATAAACATTAGACTTTCATATATTTTAGATTCATTACAACACAACTGAAGTAGTTCAACCCTTTTATTGTTTTAATATTGATGATTTTGGCATACAGCTCATGAAAACCCAAAATTCCTATCTCAAAAAATTAGCATATTTCATCCGACCAATAAAAGAAAAGTGTTTTTAATACAAAAAAAGTCAACCTTCAAATAATTATGTTCAGTTATGCACTCAATACTTGCACGCGCTTAACTCAGAGTCAACCTACTAAGAGTTGAGTAAACTAACTCAGTTCAGCTGTTCTGTAACCGAAAACTCAAGAGTTTCCCATCTCAAGTTTAAACTCCGAGTTGGTTGAACCTCCTTATTGAAATGGGCCCCTGATCTCACCATCATCTAATACAACAGGGATTACATGAAGAGACAAAAATGAGACAGACTAAATCCTGTGCCAATGCCTCCAAGACATTTGGAGAAATATACCTGCAAAGCTGAAAAATTGTAACATTTATATGCATTTGTGAAAAATGCTGTAAATTGAGGATGCTTTCACAAATTACGTCATGAATAAATTATGTATTTTTACCAATACATTTATTATTAATGCTTTAGATTTTATTATTTAGATTTGCAGGTAGATTTCTCTAAGTGTATTGGAGATGTTGCCACAGGATTTAGCCTCTCTCCTTTTTTCTCTTTATGCAATCCCAGATGGACTAGATGATGGTGAGATTAGATCTGTGTGTGAACCATATGATTTCGGACTCCCTGTGCATATGAAAATCCATATCACTTGTCCTAGGGTTGTATGCATATTGGAGACTACAGATGGCCAGTCCATCACAAGGGTAAAAATCTCAATGGACTATTACAATTAACGTTAAAAGTCAATGTTAACTAATATTTCTTACTGGCACACTAAACCAAATGATATAAATAAACTTCTTAATTTGGGCGAAGAATCTAATGTGCCTTTTGCACAGTACATTACTGTATGTTAACATTTACTGTAAAGCCATTTTTCAGTGTCCTACATTTATATAGTGTAAAGATGAATGAACTAATTTGACATTACCTTATAAAACACACGTTGTCCCTTATTTGGTTTTGTCACTGCCACTCTCCAGCTCACTCCTGATGACTCACTAAGCTTTCTCATCCACTCCTTTACTTCACAAATCTCCATCAACGCAATTCTTAGTGATGCCTCAAAACTTGAGGGATCCAAGTGTGATTTGCCTTTTGGAGTGCACAAACGATAGGTGCAGAAGTAATATTTATATCCGGGAGGCAACCAGTTCTGTAAAAGTAAAGAGAAGTCACCCATCAGAGAGTTCACCCATTAGCATTATAACGGAGATGGCCCAAAGTTTAGACGCATAACAATAAGCCAAGTTTATTCAAATAAATAAACTACACGCATACACACAGTCGTTCAAAAGTTTTGGATCAGTAAGATTTGTAATGTTTTTAAAAAAAAGTCTCTTCTGCTCATCAAGGCTGCGTTTAATTTAAGCAAAAATACATTAAAAAAAAAATTTAATATTGGGAAATATTATTGGAATTTAAAATAATGGTTTCTATTTTAATACACTATAAAATATAATTTATTCCTGTGATCAAAGCTGAATTTTCAGCATCATTACTCCAGTCTTCAGTGTCACGTGATCCTTCAGAAATCATTGTAAATTATTCCGATTTATATCAATGTTGGAAACAGGTTAATATTAGTTGAATAGTTTAATGCTTAAAATTTTTTGGAACCTGTGATAATATTTTCAGAATTTTTTTGATAAGTAAATCGCTAAAAAGGACCACATTTATACAAAATAAATATTTTCAAACAATATAAGACTTTATCACAGTAGTGTATATTGTTAGAAATTATTTACATTTTATATAAATGCTGTTCCTTTTTAACGTTATCCATCAAATAATCCTGAAAAAAAATAGTTTCCAAAAATAAATAAATGTGACCCTCTCTGTGAAATCCAGGCTGAAGTCTCAAAATCTAATTATGAGATAAGCATCAAAGTTTGATTTCAACCGTTAATTTTACTATAATTTAAATCTTTGACATGGCCCTACTCAGTCAATATTAACCCATTTAATCCCACCGGTCACAATAGTGACCGTAAAAAAGATTTCCATTTATAAATCTCTACAAACCGTACCGACTGATGTTTTAGTGCAGTTCCTGCAAATATGGAACAAATAAAGGGTCTCAATTAAATATGTGCAGTTTCACATGATTAGTGCAAATTGTCACATGACCAGAGCAGTTTCTTTACGGTTTGCACCTTGAGCAGATGATGGATGCATCAAAGCTAAAAAAAAAAGGCTAGTAAAGTATGTTAACAAAGCTATGGCAAAGATTTTTGGTACACATTATCTTTAGGGTGTCTAGTATTAATATATGCATTTGCATATATTCAGTTTTGTTGAGTGTGGTCATAGAATGATTAACATGTTGATGGTCACAATAGTGACCGGTGGGATAATGGTGAACTTTTTTTTTTTTTTACAATATAATCGAATGGCAGTTGTTAGTGAAAATGACAATAAAATGTTGCAATGACTAAATATTGCACTAAATTAAAAATTCAAATGTTAGAAAAAAAATTTACAATATTGTTGGAATACTCATAGCATTGAAATAAAAATGTGATGTTATATTTTAGAAACAAGTAACAATTTTGAAATGCGGTGATGGTTGATTTTTTTTGTTTTTTATCTCAAGTGTTCCTATCAATGTTGCATAAGGTTTTTTTTAGGCATAATAGTAACCCTAGAATGTGATCAAACCGTTTAAAATAGCTGAGCTAAGATGTATAACAATTTTTATGACTACAGAAATGTGTGATTTCAGTACTCTCCAAATCCCACCGACCGGTCACTATTCTCATAGAACATTTTTCACACACTTTTCCAAAAAATAAAAATTATTTGATTATTTCAAAGGGTTACTAATGACACATCATTTGGATATTTTCATGTCTGGGAAAAATTTGGGACTGAATGGGTTAAAGATATAAAGGTTACATCTGTTCCGGATGCCTCCTGGACGCCTTCCCGGGAAGGTGTTCCGGGCGCGTCCCACTGGGAGGAGACCCCAGGGAAGACCTAGGACACGCTGGAGAGACTATGTCTCCCGGCTGGCCTGGGAACGCCTCGGTGTCCCCCCGGAAGAGCTGGAGGAAGTGTCTAGGGAGAGGGAAGTCTGGGCATCTCTACTTAGACTGCTGCCCCCGCGACCCGGTCCCGGATAAGCGGAAGATGGATGGATGGTTACATTTTCACAAAATGTTCTTTACCTCATGAATGATGATTTTATCTAGAAAACAGTAAATCACAAAAAAATGACTTTAGCTGGGTTTTCACAGAGAGTCACAAATATTAAGCAGCACAACTGTTTCCAACATTGATAATAAATCAGCATAATTTTGAATAATAGCTGAAGAATCACGTGACTGAAGACTTGAGTAATGATGCTGAAAATTCAGCTTTGATCACAGGAATAAATTATATTATATAGTATATTAAAATAGAAACCATTATTTTAGATTCCAATAATATTTCACAATGTTTTTTTTTTCTTCTTTTGTATTTCTGATTAAATTAAATGCAGCTTTGATGAGCAGAAGAGACTTTTACTGATCCAAAACTTTTCAACGGCTCTCTCTCTCTGTGTAGGCTATATATGCATGTACATATTATGTTACATAAAATTAAAAGAAAAAGGTAACATATACAGATAAGAACACAAAAATATAAACGAACAAGACAAAAGAAAAAGTAAATAAATAAAAGCATAGCTTATTCAATTTTAACAAATAAGGATATTACAAAATACCAGGGGGATTGAAGAGTGTATCATAGCATTTTAAACATTTCACAGACTTTTTGTTTTTTAACAGTCTTATTGAAGAAATATAAAATTCAAAGTCAGAACAAAACAAATTTAACATAGGAGATGAATTAAGAAATTTTTGTTCATGTATGTGAAATTTTGCTAATAAAATAAAAAGGTTAACAATAAATTCTAAATCCTTATTGCTTTTATTTTCATAATACAAGGCAACATGCTTTAACTTTAATGTATTCATTAACTTAAATATAAAATCTGCCAGATCAATCCAAAACTTGTTTACGACATTACAGTCAAAAAAATAAGTGAGTCAGCATCTCTCATTATTACAAAAACAGCATATATCATCAATATCAGAGAATCGTGATATTAAAGATTTAGAAGGGTAAATAGTATGAATTTTGAAGTGCATTTATTTTATTATTAATACAATATTTAAAAAGGAATTAACCAAGCTCTTCTCCAGTCAATATTCTCAATCTTAGAGTTCCAGAAAAAATTCCCTCTAGGAGATTTTTTTTTGTTTTTGGAAAATATTACAAATATGTTTATTGCTGCATTTTTTCTCAGTTAGCTCAACACCTTCTAAAATTAAATTTGGGTTTGTCACAGATAAAGAATTAACACATGACATTTGACAAGTTGAGGAAGTGTTACAGGAATAGCTTTAATAACTGAATTCAATTCCCTAAACTGTACGGGAAAATTGTAAGTTGACACGAATTGTTCGCAAGTGTTACGTCCCATGACGTAGTATTTACTGTGTATGTTGTTCTGGTGATGTTTTCTCCCCTCCTTTCGTGTTTTTCTCTCTCTCTCTCTCTCTCTCTCTCTCTCTCTCTCTCCCCTGCAGTGCTCCAAATCATCAACAGCTGATGTTAATTAGCAGGAGCTTGGCAGTGTGTATAAAACAGCAAAGAAACCGGGTTCAGGAGGAATCCCTTTTCGGCTATCCCAGACGTTGTTGGTGTTAACTGTAGTTGACAAAGAAAAATTTGTGTGAGTGTTGAGTGTTGTCTGAGTATAATGACAATTTAAACTATGCGAGTTTAAACCGTGTAGGGAGTTGGGCGCCAATTGGTTTGGAGTATCCACTCCTTAAACTTTTCTCCTGTTTATTGTTGGTTAGTCAGGGAGAAAGGTAAGATAAATGTCTTTAATTTTGTTTGTTTTGTTTAGGGAATTTAACTTTGTTTAAACTTTAGTATGCCCCTGTTTTGTTTGTTATTTTGGCCTGGCCCTCTTCTGACGATTTGGTTTCTATACTTTAATTTGTTTTTGCTCTCTGATATTTAGTTGTTTCATAACTATATTGGTTACACCTTGAATAAAGAAAATAACTATTTAAGTAAACTCTCTCTCAGCTTCCTTTTTGTGACCAGGTGTGAATTAAAAGGGTGTTGTGTAGATTTTATTTTTTTTTGACCTAATGTGAAAGACAGCTAGAGCTGGGATAGAAGAAAAGGAGATTTCTCACGCTTATTTCTTTATTATTGTTACGTCTTTCTTTAAAACCCCTAGACTGTGGAACTAAAGTGGGAACGTAACACAAGTTAAAAGATTCCCAGAATTGTCAAACATTTTTATAAGATGATTAATGTCTCTGTTGAACCAATTTGTTAAAAATAGGGATTTATTTGAAACCGTTATATTGCCATTATTCCAAATGAAAGCGGTGTGAGGAGAGAAAATGGTGACAGTGACAAATTTTCCAAGCGAGAAGAGCTTGCTGATGAAATTTGGAAATATTATAAATCACGTTAACAGAAATTTCAGGCCACCAATGTGGTTAGAGACTATGAGGAATATGGTTCCAAAGAGAATTAGGGGTGATCAAACATCTCTTAAGCCAGTTAATCTTAAAGGTCTTGTTTATATCCTCAAAATAAAGTATCTCCAGACCTCCTTCAGCCTTCTTATTAGTGAGAACCCTTTTTTTTTTTTTTTAAAGTCTTTGGGATTTTTTTTTCCAAATAAAAGAGAATAAATTAATATTCTTGCAGTTAGAATCTTTAACATGCAGTGATAAAGCAGGACAGACAAATCGAGAAAAGCCTTCAGCTTTGGATAATAAGGCACAACCATAAAGATCATGCTGTAACCAGCAGTTTAACACTGCTTTTGTCTTCTTTAATCTAGAGGAAAAAATTCAGGTTTTGCCTTTCAAGAACATTTTTTGTAATTGTAAGTATTTGACAGAGGATTTTACTGGAATGTTCAATATATGTTTATCATTTAAAGTGTGTAAAGGGAGGATTTCACATTTAGATAAATTTAACGTTAAACCAGAAGCCCTTGACAAATTATTGATGAAGGAAATAGCATGAGGAATAAAACATACGTTCTTTAAAAATAAAGTCGAGTCATCTGCCAACTGGGATATCTTAAGTACCTTGTCAAAAATTAAGACCTTGGAGTTCATCATTACTGACAATACCGATTGATAATTCAACTACTAACAAAAATAAAAAGGGGGAAATTGGGCAACCTTGACGCACTCTGCGATTAATATTGAATCTTTTAGTGGTGGAGGTATTAAGAATCACAGAGCTACTAATATCAGTGTAGAACATCTAAACAATATTTAGAAAATTCTTTCCAAAACCAAAAAGTGCTATAGTTTTAAACAAAAATTTGTTTGTGTCGAATGCCTTAAAAAAAAATCCAAAAAAAAGAATGATAGAACCATCTTCTACACTCTCAGCATAGTCCAAAAGGTCAAGCACTAGTCTATTATTATTAGTTATGATGACCTTTTAGAAAGCCCGTTTGATATTCACTGATTATGTTATTTAACCCTTTCTGTAAACTGTTAGCAAATACCGAAGTAATTAGTTTATAATCAATTGGAAGAAGGGAGATCGGCCTCCAATTTTCTAAAAGATGTGGGTCTTTATCAGGTTTAGCAATTAACGAAATAACTCCCTGTTTCATATTATAAAGCGGATTTCCAATTTGTTCCCAAAAATGTCAATAAAATTCTACTGTCAGCCCATCTATACCAGGTGCTTTCATTTTTTTCATTCTAAGAAGGGCATCTTTAATCTCAAGACGGGTTATGTTTGAATCACATAAATCCTGAAATTCTTTATCAATATGTTCTGATGAATTATTTTAATGAATTTTTCACAATTAAACAGATCAAATTTAGAGTTATATAAATTACTATAAAAAGGAAAAAACTGAATCAGAGATTTTTTTAGGGTCTGTACAAGAGCTTCCATTAATATTTAAAGCTGATAAAGTATTCCTTTTAAGATTTCTTTTCTCTAGAGCGAAAAAATAGCTTGTATATATTTTTTTTTTCACCCTCTTCTAGCCATTTTGCCCTTGAGCGTAGGCTATAAAAGCACCTTTAGCTAGATCAGATCTAGTTGAGATTGAATTTTAGCAAATTCAATTTCATCTTCTTTAGTAAGAGTTTGCTTCTGTTCATATATATATATATATATATATATATATATATATATATATATATATATATATATATAAAGTAATTCTATTTCCTTTTGTTTGTTGATTTTTTTTTTATTATTCTTTACTGCGTTTAACTGCAATCTTTAGACATTATATTTGAAAAATTCCCATTTATTTTTAAATCCTTCGTTTAATTTAAAAATAAATTGAGCCTGTAAGAGTTAAAGAAATTAGTTTATGATCAGTTAATGGGGCATAACTATGAACAATTTCCTTAATATGTTGTAAAGCTCAGTTAGAAATTAGGAACAAGTCAATTCTAGACTGCAAAGATTAGTTTTTTTTAGACCATGTATACTCTAACTTTCCAGGGTTATAGAAACGCCAAGCATCAGCAAGTAATAAGTTGGCACAGAGAGACACCACACTGGATTGAACAGCACCTTGAGAGGAGCGAGGAGGGTATCTAGCAATCAAATCATCCATGCATTCATTAAAGTCACCTGAACATATAACATATGAAGCCTGGAAATTACTAAGTTTACACTGAACAACATCAGAAACTTTGGCAAACAGGGTATTATTTAACCCTCTGGAATTATGACCGTAAATATTATAAAGTATAAATGTTGTGTTGTCCAATTTAACCGACAAGACTATCCATCTTCCATTTTCATCTGCAACAGAATTAAGTACTTAAAAGACTTTAAAGTCTCCTTTAAATCGATGCAACAAAACCATAACTCCTGCTGATTGTGACGTTTCATGACCGAAATAGATAGTTTCCCCATTGAGATTTACAAAATTTCACATCCAAGTCCGTAGAATGGGTCTCCTGACAGAAAATAATGTCAGCATCTCTCAGTTTAAAATAAAGAAATAAAGCCTTTCGCTTCATGTTTTCGCGAATACCCCTTACATTCAAAGATGCTATGCTCAAATAATAAAACTTAAAATCCATTGGAAAAAAGCAAAGTAGCCTAAATAAATCGACAAGAAAAAAAAAAAAAAAAGAACAATGAAGATTACTTTACAAAACACCAAACTCCAAGACCTATTGTCTTGAAGCTGCACTTAACGTATCTAATTATGATCCAGGGGAAAGCAGCTTCCAATAGACCTTTCGTAAAACAGTCAGGGATATTTAGTCATTCGATACAAACTCTTTTAATTTAGGCTATTATTCAGTCATGTTTCATTGGAGACAATTCTATTCCCCTCAATGTATGCAAATGGACCGCGGAACACGGCCCTTTTACCTTCCTCCAGAGCCTTCTTTACCCTCGGCCACAGTTTCTCTCTTCCTGCTTTATCTTCAGGTGACAGTAATTCGGAGATGCGAAGGTTGTTATCCAGTAAGAACTTGGAATTTCTGGCAGCCCTCATCACGGCAAATGCGCATCGAGAAGAGAATGACGATGGCCCGCTTAGGATTCGCATTTGACGGAGAAGATTTGCGACCAAGACGATGAACTAGGCTACATCCACCAACCGATCAAGTTGGTCTTGTATTTTCGGAGCAACTTTCGCAAGAGCATCGATAGTTATCCTTCTAACGTCTTCGCCATCAGTCTCTTTCAATCCATGCAGTTTATCTTCGACTGTAACGTTGCGCCTCTGCTATATTTGCCTTCAAAGACACATTTTCAATCTTTAAAGCTCGCATTTCCTTCTCCATCGCGGATAGCGTTCGTCGTGAATTTTAACATCAGCGATGAGTTGTTGCACAGAAGTTGCTAAACTGTCCACCTTAGCCGAAGTAAGCTTCTCGATCGTTGAGATCTTTGAAAGTGTACAATTAAGTTTCAAGCTAAGCGCCTGAATGGCTTCAAGCACTTCAGAAGTATTCTCAGGTTCCATTCCACCGACTTTGTTCCTTTTTTAGCTGGAGAGTCGCTTTTATGAGTATCAGGCAGACATGGAAAATCAAGGCATCGGGGTTCTAAGGCGGGCTCGCGGTCTGTTTCAACATTGAGAAGAGCGGATTGTTGTTTCCTATTTCTTTTTTTGCCCATTCAAAGATTAGGGTATATCTCCGACACAGTTAAGATGTAAGGGGCATCTGCATGTTAAAATGCAGCCTAGTTATCAGCTGCAAACCCCTAATTTACCTGCGACTGAAAACTACACGTCTAACAGACGCCATCTTGGCCCCGATTATTTATTTATTTATTTTTTACCTTCAGGTGTAACGTTACGGCTTGGTCCTCAGTCACCACAGCCTAAACAAGCGTACTCTCCTGAGGGCGATCGAAATGAATTAAGATAAAGATGAATGTTAAAAGTTCAAATGAAAACTATGATTGTAATAAAACAAAACTCACATTGCAACCTACTAGTAGCCTACTTCTAATAATACAATGTTATTTAAAAGAACTGCTTACCGTTTGTCAGCAACGGATCCATCAAAGACCTGGATTGATGTCTAAACTCTTCTCAGGTGACAAAAGGGTTGACCAATGGCATCGAGCCAGAGACGGGAGTCATAGCTGCGGGGTGGGGTTTTCTGTAGGTGCGTGATTTGCTCTTAATCGGATTGGGCGGGGTTGGATCTGCTCCCACCTTACATACACCTGAACCTACCCGTCTCCACCTCCTGAGCCCTAAACCCACCAATCTCCACCCCCTAGATGTGGATCCAACCCCGCCCCCTGGATCTTTTCGGCAACAATACATGTTTTTTACAGTGCCACGCACTGGATATAATTGCAATTACACACACTGATAATGTGTACCAAAAACCTTTGTCATATCTTTATGTTAACATACTTTACTAGCCTTTTGTTTTGGAGCTTTGATGCATCCATCATCTCAATACAATGCACCCAAGGGTTAATACATACTGATTCGCAATTACAATTAAATCATGCAATTAAAATAATAACAAGCTTCAAGATACGAGAAGGATTTCCGAGTTCGGGTGTGGCTAGGGGCGGGAGACACCTGCTCTTTTACAGACGTTTATTTGCTGGCACAGACATCGATTGAGATAATCTACTGGATATTTGTGTTAAAGTGCTGGACTTGGCTGTCTAAACAGCAGGAGCGTGAAACGCGCTTCAGAGGCATTCACCTTGTGTCACCACGTCTGATGTAAGTAATACGTGTTTATTTCCTATGTGGTACTTTATAGTATAGGTTAGAGAAGTTACAAAGGAAGTAGGGTTGTCAAAGGTACCGCGTCTCGAACTAATAGCTGGAGAAATGCCAGTATTTAATGAGAGGAAAATGGCGATTTTTTAGATTTAATATAATTTTAAATATACTACAATATTGTCAAGATATTATCACAAAACTACAATGACTAGTTCCACGTTAGGTTAAATGGATAAATTCATAATGTAAATTTAATATTAAAATAGCTAGGCTAATTGTTTTAGTATGATGACCCATTCATTACTGAAATGATTAATTACTCATACTACTACTTGGACCAACAATTAGGAGTCATTTTGAACATAACACAAAACCAATAAAAAACTAGGCTAGTGTATGAGACTAAGTTGACCTGGTTTCACCCTATATGCCATCATACACAAATCCTTTGGTTTCTAGTGAGAAGCATCGAGTTTCAGCCTCATTTAAAATGCAAGTGTAAGTTCACACCAGTCTTATGGTCTACCTTTCCAATTCAATAGGATAAGTTCTAGAAACCTGACAAGGGTGTGAATCTCGCCCTAAACGTCAGCGTTTTACCAGCCAAACCAGATGTAACTGACACTTCTATGTCAGGGGTCTCTCTGACATAGAAGTGTCTCTCTCACTAATAGACTGATTAGTGCGCTTGCGCATTTAGAGTGAGTTCTTTCACTGCATGATTCAGTCTATTAATATACATTAAGAATGATCACATAATTCAAAATAAAGGGGGCAGAAAATTTATATATTTATATACATTCATACAGTTAATCAATATCACAAGAGTGCCGTTTTTTTCTTTAAAAAATCAGCATGGTTACAAATGTGATATTGGTTTTATACAACAGTTTAATAAGCAATAAGTTAATATCAAGAGCCCAGATAGCACACGTACGTCTACAAGATGTCTGTTAAAGATCTCTTGATCTGGAAAGCATCTGCTGTCTACAAACGACTGACAGATGTCTTTCAGATGTCAGTTTTACATGCATTCTAAATCATAAACATCTAATAGACATCTATTTGACATCTAAAAGGAAACGTCCTATAGACGTATTGCAGATGAGCAAACACCCTAAAATGTACGTCTTGCAGACGTCAAATAGATGTCTCCGAGATTTATGTGTGCTATCAGGGAGACTTACGTTTTAGACACCATATTGGCTGTTTTTGCTCTATTTCACCAACAAAAATAACTCCAAACACAGCCACAGCGCTGTTTTGTGTCTCTGAGCAACATGATGGTGTTTTGTTCCTGAATGAATCGACCGTTTAAATCAGGGGTGTCAAACTCAGTTCCTGGAGGGCCGCAGCCCTGCAAAGTTTTGTTCCAACCCTGCTCCAACACACAAACCATCTAGTTTTCAAATAAGCCTGAATAACTTAATTAGCTGGATCAGGTGTGTTTAATTAGGGTTGCATCTAAACTCTGCAGGGCTCTTTTACAAATCCCAGAAAATATTGAGATTATTTTTTGTCAATATCGCACACCCTTAGTACTGACACAAAATGATTTGCTATGGTCGCTTTGTCATGTCCAGTGTAAACAGCCTTAAGTTTGTTGGTCTATTTCTGTTTTTTTGTTTTTGGCTAGTAGAAGTTATGAATGGCTGGTAACTTAAAAATTGAGCAGCCGAATTGGCTGGTGAGTGAAAAAGTTAATTTCAATCCCTGATAATAATAAATTAATCTGTCTAATACTCAGTATTCAGAGATACATATATATTTAGTGAGGTACATTTCTACTAATTAAATATATGGGTCATTCTGTGCCAACTCAACCAGAGGTCCGGATTTTTCTTTTTTTTTTTTTCTTTTTTCTAGTAAAAGAAATACATACATGAAGAAGACAAAGATATTAAATGTCACAGATGTATATTTACGGAGTAATCCACTATTTTGTAGAGTGGGGTCTAAATGACAATTATCACCTGAGGTTTGGAGCTAAATTACAGGGGGGTAAAAATGACTTTAGAAAGATGGAAAAAGAAAGATTATACAGAGATTGGTAGGTCTGTTAGTAAAACCTATGAACTTTAACAGTCTTTGTTACATTATATGTATACTGGTGGTGAAAGTTCAGTGGCGGCTGCTGGTCTTTCAAAGAGGGGAAGCTCATTTTCGGCCTACATCATAAAAATTGTCCATTTATTTATACGTAAATTCTGCCCTACATTCCTTTTCATGAAAATGCTCTTTGACCCTGTCATACCAACTAGGCGTCTTTTCCAGTGACTTGACCAGTGTCCTCTCAATGGCCAGCAGAGCTAGGCTGCTTAAACGGCCTTGGCCAATTGTGTTACGGGTGTAGGACTTGAGCTGCTTTAAACAGGAGAAGCTCCTTTTTACACCTGCAGATGTAGCTCCAATTGTTGCCACTAATGACAACAGTTTGTAAAGAACACTGTCCAGCTCCATGTCTTTAACCCCCTGGGGTCTGAGGGTGTTTTGGGGGCCTGGAGATTTTTTGATATGCCCTGACATTTGTGCTTTTTTCAGCTGCTTATAAATATATAAATGGCTAAAGTCTAATAACACTGTAAACAGCACAAACTGGGCTACAATAATATGGTAGCAGCATTTATGTACTCGATTTTGTTTTTGAGAAAGCAAAGTTTATGTGTGGTTAGTGAAAAACTACAATTTTGAAGTCACTGAAATAAGGCCATAAAACACATACAGAACATTTGTTCACAAGACTTCTGAGAACTGGATCTTGTAGCCTAGAATTTTTGCTTCAAAATAATGTGAAAATCATCTTGTTTATTTGCTCACAGAAAACAATATATTGATTTAAATTTCCTAAGACACTTTTTGAGCAAAAAGGGTCTATGCGAGAAGGCGTCAACCTTCACATTCACACCTGAGAAGACAGGCCTGCACAATGAGCTTCATAATGAGCCATTTAGTCAAGTGTGACTGAGAGGAAGAGTTACAAGAAGGAATATGAGGACAAAATAATATATATATTTTTTGTAGTTTATTAAGAATATATTTAGGTATCACACAAAATAACTTGAGATTCACTTGTGAGTGCAGTTAAACATTTTATTAGGAACAATCAAAACTGTCTTTCAAAGCTGACTTTTTAGCATCATTACTCCAGTCACATGATCCTTCAGAAATCATTCATTAGTATGTTTCTAGCATGATTAGCATGTGACTAGCATTTTGTTAGCATGACTAGCAAGGTACTAGTATGTCGTTAGCATGATTGTAGCATGATTAGCATGTGACTAGCATGTTGCTAACATGACTAGCAAGGTACTAGTATGTCGTTAGCATGTTTCTAACATGATTAGCATGTTACTAGCATGTTGCTATCATGATTAGCATGGGACTAGCATGTTGCGAGCATGACTAGCGAGGTACTAGCATGTTGCTAGCATGTTTCTAGCATGATTTGCAAGTTACTAGCAGGTTGCTAGCATGATTAGCAAGTGACTACCATGTCACTAGCATGTTTGTAGCATGTTACTAGCATGATTAGCAAGTGACTAGTATGTCTCTAGCATGATTAGCAAGTGACTAGCATGTCTCTAGCATGATTAGCAAGTTACTAGCATGATTAGCAAGTGACTAGCATGATTAGCAAGTGACTAGCATGTCTCTAGCATGATTAGCAAGTGACTAGCAAGTCGCTAGCATGTTTATAGCATGTCGATAGATAGATAGATAGATAGATAGATAGATAGAAATAGATAGATAGATAGATAGATAGAAATAGATAGATAGATAGATAGATAGAAATAGTCAGATGATGGATAGATAGATAGATAGATAGATAGATAGATAGATAGATAGATAGATAGATAGATAGATAGATAGAAATATTAGAGGAGTCTGAATGAGTTTGAATGGGTTAGAAATAGTATATAGAAGGGAAGTCTGATTGAGCCTCAAAGGATTCTGGGAGTTTAGATTTGAATTTTGACAGTTGGAGTTTGAATAGTCTTGGCTCATCTGAACATTCCATCAATGTAAGTCTATGGGATTTTTATGATTTTTAATCTTCATTTTTAGAAAAGATATAGCACACTAAGTGAGATCAGTCTGAAGAGCTGGGTTGTTTTTTGGTTTCATACGGATTACTTTAACATAGAATATTTGTTTTGGACGTGACTTCATTTAAAAGTAGATATTTCAAGCTTTCTATACATATATTTCTTATGTATTTGAGCGAGTATTCGCGGAGATTCGTGTTGTTTTATTTACGTTTTTGTGAAGAGATGTGACAGAGACGGCAGAGAACGCACCCCGTTTACTTTCTCTATTTTTTAAAAGCACATTGTTTTGTTGTTATTATGACTATACACAACTAAAAGTAGACCCTTTGCAGTTTCAAATGATACCTTACTCTCATCTGTAAGATCAAAACTCGTGGAGTATTTTAGTTAGTTTCGCCTCAAAGAAAAAACGAGACAGCCCGCACCGGTGGGTTAAGGAACACCAAGTAATCACACAGCTGTCTCCTGTTATGATGAAAACTGGCAATTTAAGCAAATACCAAGAAATAGGTTGCAGCAGTTTGTCTTTCGACTACACTTGCTAAAATCCGCTATGGGACTGAGCTCGAATAGCTTCAGCATCAGCGACTTCTTATAGGACACAATCGCTGTCAATCAAAAGGAGATGCAGTCTTTGGACAGATCCTCCAATCATCACGCAGAAGCCCGGTGTCCTGCCCCGCCCACTCCTCCATTCACCCCCAGAGATGCTGAGCGTCCGGGGGCGGGACATAATCACAGCATTTATCCAATGACCGTCTAGTTTCGAAGCACTGAAAAAAACTGTTCAAAGCAGCTCCATAGAAGTCAATGGACGCTAGGCTTCAACAGGGAAATACACTGATGCTACGGGAATATATGAGAAGGAAATCGAGTCACCTGCTATATGTAGCTGATTCTGAACGAACTCGTCTTCGAGATGAACGTGTTCTAACGCATTTTTAATCAATAAAATGTTAACACAATAGTACATATTTGACCATTGATGTTTTGACATTATAGGGGAAGCTGAGCTTCCCTTGCAGTCTTAAAGAAATCCCCACTGTGACAGTTCAATTCTTGTTTTTGCCCCTCTGGTTTTCACGCCAGTAACTCAAGAAGTACTACGCATATCTTAATATCCTTTCAGATTCTGAGGATTAATTGTTAAATCTGGTATGAGCAATGTGGAACAAAATAAGATTAAGCAGGAGTGGGGTTTAGAATTAAATTTTTTTCGTATTTGAAAGAATGTTTCAAAGTTTGAGGTACTATCAGTGAATCTGCCATATAGGATATGCCATTTAGCAGTGCTCAGTGCTGCTTGGTCTATGATTATCCTTCACATGTTATAACATGAGGAAATTCTAACGCTTCAACTAACCAAGATTTGCCTCAGTTGGATTGTTAATGTGAATACAATGTGTGAGGAGAGCAACCACATGCCTCAACTTGACTATTTTTTTAGCATGCAGACAGGTCTGTTCTATGCAGTTGTTTTGATAGAGAGAAACAAGATACATTTCTAGTTTCAGCGTTATTTATCCTGCAGACACACCCCTTTAAATAAATATCCGCTATATGCATAGTGGCTCAAATGCGCTTAACCATATTTGTAAAATGGTTAATATTCAACACCACATTGAGTTCCCCATATCCATGTAATTTTATCATATAGGGAGGTTGAAAAACAAACTTAACGTGCTTTTTCCCATTTTTAAACCCTCACCATTGGTATGTAATTCCACAAAGACATCTCAAGTCAATAGATTTTGCCAATAGTCCTATCAATCTCTATGTAAGGTTAACATAATGACGCTGCCATTTTTCTAAAGTAATTTTACCCCCATGTAATTTGACTCCAAATCTCAGGTGAAAAATGTCATTTTGACCCCTCTCTACAAAATATTGGCTTACTTGGTAAATACCCATCCATGACATCTAATAGTTTGGCTTTTGTCATTATTTTGTTTGTTTTTCTTCAGAAGTAATATTAACAAAATCAAAAAATTGAGCCAGGAATGTTTCTGAGACTTAGCCTAGTTGATCTAACAACAAATGATTTGAAGTCTCTCAGTAGACACAGGAACTGGTGTTTCTGGTATAACAGGCTGCTCTGGTAAAATATTAAATGGAACGGGGAACATTGGTCAACCGCCGCCCGCAGCTAGTTTTATGCCGCCACCACCCATGGAGAAACCAAGCCCGCCGTTCGTGGGTGAATTAAGGCCGCCGTTTGCGTGCCCTGGAGGTCCTGGACATGGCGTTACCCCCTGAATTCTCGGCTGCTGTCCTCACCCCAGTGCCTGCTCCTCGCAAGTGCCCTCCAGTGTCATTAGCCATTCCTGTCATTAGTTAATCCTCGTTTATTCCATTCACCTGTCTTGTATTAATCATCTTGTTTCCTCATTAGTTTGTGTTCTTTATAAGCCTTGAGTTCAGTAGTCGCCTTCGTCGTGTCTTAAAGTTATGTTTATGCTGTTATTCCTGTTGTTAAATACGTTTACTCCATTGAAGAACCTGATTATTCTGCATCCCTCGTCTTCCTACCTTCCTTGATCAGCATCACGTAACAGCTTCATTATCGCTGCTAAAGGTATGTCTGAAATTGCCAGCATTTCGAGTAAGATATGTGGATTTAATTCATTCATTTAGAGCCATACCCTTTTACATAGAATACTAAACAATTTGCTTAAATCAAGTCTTACTTTGTTGTTAAAAAATGTGGTGTTGTGCTCAAGAGTGTCATGATTTCTAAGATTGGGAAAGTATCAATAATGCCAGAATGTAAGGAATTCAGTTTACTGTAAAGCACAAATTAGTGCACAGTTTGCATTTCTACAAATTCAAAATGCTAAAAAAAGGATCAGTAATGGAAATTGTTTGTGCATTAAATTACAGCTAGAAAATGTCTTATTCATTTGTGGTATTTATTATGAACTTAACTTTAATGTAGGGTAAACGTACCTATTAAGCTCACCAAAATCTACATTGAGACATTGTTAGTTTAGATATTGGTTTCGCTACAAAAAGTTATGTTAAAATATTAATCTCAGATAAAAATCTTTAATTTTATTTTAAGTGACAAAAGAATTTTGATTAAGATATACATTATTAAATGCAAAACGTCTGGCTGTGCTTAATGGGTACATTTGTGTTCCCTTTAAGCGCACCCCTGTTCCCATTATGCTCACATCATGTTTTATTAAATTCTTGTTTGTTTTAAAAAACCTTTTTAAAGAATAATTGAAAAATGTCTTATTTGAAGGTAGAAAGTCAATAAAAAACAAAAACAACAACATCAAACAAAAAAAACTAAAATCAAGCAACAGGGCATTCAGTTTGATCAGTTATATATTCATAGTGAAGTGTCATTTAAGCACACTGCAACATCAAGACTAGTCCACGTTCAGCTAAATAACATATTCAAAAATGAAATAAAACACACCAATAAAACATTTCATTCATGAGGATGAACACAGAGACAATGCGCACATTTCTGTGTGAATTTGTTGTGATCGGAAGGAATTTAAAGTCTGCTAGTGTGTGATCCTCAGTCGTTTAGTGTATGATGGCCAGTTTTCCTTAATGCCTGGTGTTTTAAAAATCTATTTCAGCCTTTAGTTGCTTTTTTTCCTGGACAGATACGACGCGATTCTGATGGATGACATGCCTCTTTCATCTCTGGCCATAAACTATAGTTATGTCTCGATTTTGTCATCATAAAGTTATTAAAATAAGTTATTAAACATTTTATAAAGATTAAATATTAACTGATGGTTATCACTATAAGTTCAAGTCTGTTTATGAAGTATTTACATAGATGGTTAATGTGGAAGAGCTTAAAGAGAGCACACTGAGCTTAATTTGAGGAGCAACCGTTTTTAATACATTTCATGTAATATTTATTAAAATGACAATTTTGCTAAGTAAAGAATATGGGTCATGTATTAAGTTTACACATTTTAATATGAACAACTATTATTAACTATCTATAAAATTCTACTTGTTCTTATTGATGTCACACTGAAGCTGTGGGATTTTCATAGTAGTGCACCCTTTAAGCTCACCTTAAAATAATATGAAATCTTTAAAAATTACAGCACTGCAAAACCACAGACCAGCAATAAACTGTCCGTTTATAATATTATGGATGTAAAAGTACAAGCCAGTAATGCCTGCGAAGTAATATGTTAGCATAGCACACAATTTTATACAGCTAGTCAGCTAACTGTTCTGTAGCATCTGCGCTATGTTGCTAAAACTATCTTTTGGATCTAATGTAATTATTTCCCACATCCAAGTTCCAGGTTATAATATGCAAAACTCTGAACATTAACCTCTTAATTTTACAATAAGTAGTGAAACTTACCCAAAATAAAGGCTTAAACATCTAAAAAAGGCACATTTAAGGGGGTCCTCTTTTGGTGAAAGTTTTTAGACTGCTTTAAAAATGGCCGCCAGACAGTGTGAACACATGGAGAGCCATATCTCAGTGTGCAATGATCCGACTGACTTGAAATCATAGGAGGTGTATATAGTAACAAACATATCAATTGGTTAAGATATTAAGAAGGATAATAAATTATTTTTTCTTTTTATAATCTGAGCTCAAAAATGAAAGCGTGCTTAATAGGTACGTTTAAGCTTTGTTTTTATGGGAGGCGTTTATATGCAGTATTTGTGGATCTTGCAGATGTATTTTGTATGTGAACTGCATATGTGGATCGACGCATACATTTGTTGGCACGATAACAATTTAGAATACTGTTCCATCATTAATGAATAACTACACAAGAACGCTTGAGTAAAATTAGCACTGTAGTAACTATTAGTAACTAACAAGAAACTCTGATTAATGAATTAGTAAGTAATAGTGCTTAGTCGAATGTGGTAGTTCATTATTAGCTAATCAGTGACTATTCTTTTTTCATACCTCCCTAAGAACTACTGTATACAGGTTCATAATTAATATGAATAATACATAATGTATAATTAATTCTGAAGTAACGGTCATGGTAACCCACTAGTAATGACTGAAATCATTGTAAGCTTTTGAGAGTGTAGTAAAGCATTGGATAGTAACTATTCAGGTGGTACTACATCCTTCTAAAGGAATTATTAATTATTTGGATCAGTATTCTAAAGTGAAGATCGTGATAACTCCCTAGTAATTACTGAAGTCATTGTAAACTTTTAAGGTTTTTGTAAGGTTTTGGTTAGTAATTCATTTTGCTAGATTTGGTAACACTTAAATCATTACTAGTGGGTTACCATGATCTTCACTTTAGAATCTGATCCAAATAATTAGTAGTTTCTTCAGAAGGATGTAGTAACACTTGAGTCATTACTATCCAAAACCTTATGTATCTCAAAAGCTCACAATGACGTCAGTCAATATTAGGGCGTTATGATGCTTTTCACTTTAGAATAATGATCCAAGTAGTTAGTAGTTCCTTTTAAAATAATTTGATCATTCTTGAGTCATTGCTAGTGGGTTACCATCATCTTCATTTTAGAATTAATTATACATTATGCATAATTCACATTAATTATGAAACTGTATACGGTAGATCTTAGTAGTTATCCAGGATATATATAAAAAATGGTAGTTATTGATTAGCTAATAGTGAACTACCAGTTTCAACTGAGCGCTATTACTTACTAAATCAATAATCATAGTTTCTTGTTAGGTAATAGTAGTTACTACAATGTTAATAGTGCATTAGTCACTTGTTCCTGTGTAGTTATTCATTAACAAAGGATCAGTATTCTAAAGTGTTACCGTTGACCCTGCAATCGTGATTGTGTTTTGAGTTTTAGTACTCAAGTCAAAACTCCAGAAATGGTTTCTATGGTCTTGGTCTTGTCATGGACTTGGGAGCATTTGGACTCTAGCCTGAATCAGACTAGCGTTGAATCAGATTTACTCTCGAGATCGGACAGGTCCCGAAAAAGCCCACTAATTATCATCATCAGCTTACTTTCACTTAAATTACTTCACTGACATAAAAAGAACTAGTGACAATGAAGCTAACTATTATCACCTCAAGTCACGTTTCTGGGTTAACAAGAACACACCACAAAGGCTACAGCCAACAGACAGCTAGCGCATACATTCTGCATCTGATTGAGAGGAAGCAACTGTAAGTGGCAGTAATGTATATTTATCCATCAGACAAGGAAACTGAAACTAAGACTGCAGCTATACAAACTGCAGACAAATTGGCACGTTTACTATTTTGAATATGAATTATGCTAATTGCTTTCTTTATTCCTGACAGCCAAGTTGTTATGAAAATATTTGCATGTTGTAATCTCTAGGTAAGATTATGTAAAATTAGAAATGTGTCTCCCCTTACCTTTGTTGTTTGCTCGCACTTGTTCCTGAGACCAAGTACCAAAGTTCGGTACCAAAAAAGCCCACTTCCATCATCAGCTTATTTTCAATACAATCGTGATTTCACATTCACATCCTAGGATGTGACATTTATTTAATCTGTATTCTTGAGGTCAATTTTAAAGAAGCCGCTTTCCACAGCTGGGAAAAAACTACTTTGCTGTTTACATTTGCAAAAAGCGTACCGCTAAGGCCAAAGTATACTTTGGTTTTTCCGCATATGTGAGTTTGCGTACAATGCATGTGGCACAAATTTCGTCTCCAAAATAGAATGTGGGTACTGTACGCTCACCATCCAGTTATTGTAACTGTGTTTACTTTGTGCGCACAGGCCCATTGACTTGGTTTTGTACTAAACAGTTGCTCCACAAAGTGGCAACACTGGCCTGGGCCGCTGTTTCACAGTAAAAACGAAACTAAAGAGACAACAGCAGTAATCGGATGCCTGAATTGACAAGCACGTGTGAGGGTGTTATAAAAGTGCTGCAACTTTAGTTTACAGGAGTAAAAATACTTTTTTTATTATTGTTCATAACTTCTGGAGAAAAATACAGCAGACACTGGACATATATGAAGCTTTCTAGAGCGTTTGTGTCGACCGTTTGTTGTCACTGTAGCAGTACTCTTAAAGGGAAGACTTTTAAACTTATTTACCCCAAAAACTGCACGTCAGTACCTTTAAGTAGTGATATGCCCTCTACTATGAACATTTTTAGGGTAAATAAGGTACAAAGATGTCCCTTTTAAAGGTACAAGTGACAAACTGTTGTATGCCTAAAGGTACAATGTACAAAAGTGTTAATATTAGCAGTGAAGCAGACAATATTTGAACTTATTTCAATATTTGAAAACATTTGTTTTACAAATCAATGTCATATGATGCAGTTTGACAGAAATTACACTTGCAATTGAACAGATATTAATTTAACCAGCAATTCATATTGAGGTGGAATCATCCCAAGTAATAGGATATACTGCAATATTTACTTGATGGTTACACTACATTACATTTTTCAGTCAAAAAATGCCACCTTTTCCTGAAAATAGTTTAAAATTGTTTCAAAACCACATGAACAGGCTTACTAGACATTTACTTATCTGTGACTCTTTCTGTTCTCTTTCAGTTGTGCCTCATCAAGATGTTCTGTAACAAGAGTTTCCTGTTTATTCTCCTGGTTCCAGGAAGTATTTTACTATTGTATCTCTGTTATTCCTCTATGACAACAGGGCAAGATAAGCAGGAACCAATGATATATCCTCTTCCAAAACGACAAAGCACAGCAGCACCAAGTAAGGATCCTCTAGATGAGGACCCAGAAATGGACACTGTCCTGGAAGAACCAGGGTTGTACCACGTGGCTTACCCCCGAAAATATAAATTTATCATTGACCAACCAACGATATGTGAACAGCAAAAGCCCTTCGTGGTGATTATGGTCCCGGTGCCTCCTTGGGACGCTGAGGCACGCAGTGGCATCAGGAGGACGTGGGGTGGAGAAAAGCTCACTGGGGACAAAGTGGTGGTGGTGCTGTTTATTTTGGGCTTACATAGTGGAAATGATCAAGAAACATTGCAGGAGAAACTCCAGAATGAAAGCCAGCAGTACAAAGACCTTCTCCAGTGCAACTTCCTGGATTCCTATAAGAACCTGACCATTAAAACCATGATGATGATGGAATGGCTCAACAGGAGTTGTCAACAGGCGTCCTTTGTTGTGAAAGTGGATGCTGACGTGCTCGTTAACATGAACAATCTAATAAATATGCTTGTGAGCCTGAATCCATTACCAACCAACTATATGACCGGGTTAGTGTGGTACGGAAACATTGTCATTCGAAATCCGTCCAACAAGTTTTATCTCCCCTATGACGTGTACCCCAGAGACACATACCCGCCGTATCCTCTAGGCATGTGTTACATCATTACTTTGGACATGCCGCAGAAATTTATTCAGCAATCAAAGCACATTAAGCCCATATTCATAGAGGATGCATATCTTGGCATGTGTTTGGAGCGTTTGGGTATTGTCCCAACCAAACCGCCAAATATAGAACAGTTTGTGGTGACACTACCACAGTACAATCGCTGTTACTATTCTGGACTGATAGCAATACTTACGGACAACACAAATAAGATGACGTCTTATTGGACAGATATTCATTCAACCAGCAATCCATGCTGAGGGGGAAACATCCCAACTAAAAGGATAAACTGCAATATTTTGTATCTAAGAAAAAAATTACATTGGATTACTGGTTCACTTTACATAGGTTTAGAGTTTTATTTGTGTGTGTGTGTGTGTGTGTGTGTGTGTGTGTGAGCGAGCATTATATTTGTTTCAAGTGAAACCATTTGCAACAAAGTATCCTCAGGAACAAATACAGAAGTATCACATGTAAAAACTCGTATGTATGTTTTATTATTTAAAGTTTAAGACATTTTAAAGAACAAGAATTAATCATGCTTGTTGATGTACTCTTGTTTTTACCAAACAAAATGACACACTGTTCTATTTGAGAACTGGACACTTACTGTTACTTACTGCATAAGGAAATAGTGTATTTTCAACTGAAACCTAAGCTTGCACACACTCATGCATGCCATGCTTGACAAAGAAATATGAAGAGATTCTACACTTATTTGTCTGACATTTGAGTTTCTTTTTTGTAGTTTTATTTTGTAATTTGTCATTTGCACGTGATTACATTTTGGTGTCTTTTTTTCCATAGCAACAGAGTCTCTAGAATGCACACCGTTAAAGAAGCATGCGCTAAACCTGCACACTGCAGTTTAAAACATCTAGAGCTCAAATCTGCCCTTTGAACTCAAGGCTCTCCAGATGTAGGGCTGAATGGGAAAGTTATCAATGGGTCTGTCCAGTAACTTATGATGAACGCGCAGTTTGCAGAGAAGCTTTCAGTTGCTCGCAGTGGACTGTCTGATTTGGTGGGTGAACTCACCCAAAAATGAAAATTTTGTCATCGTTTACACACCCATCCAAACTTGTAATAATTTCTTTCTTCTGTTGAACATAAAACAAGATACTTTGAAGAATGTGGGTAACCAAACAGTTCCTGGTCCCCATTGACTCTGATAGTATTTTTCTCCACTATGGCAGTTACTGAGGACCCAGGGCTCTCGATTATAAAACTCTCCGTAGGTTTCACCTTAAGTGTACGTAGGCACAAAAGCTAGATTTTGCACAAAAGTTTTCAGATTTATAAAACCATGTGTACGCCAGAACCTGTGCAAGAATCCCTTTATAAATCCCAGTCGGAGGAAGATTGTGCGTACGTGCATCTCCACCTCGTCTCCTCCCTGAAATCAGCATTTAGCATTTTAAGATTTAGAAAAAAAGAATGTCTTGGAAAACCTGTTGGGATATAAAGTACAAGGGGCCTTAATTAGATCTCGTTTCCAGGATTTTTCTGAGATGGATGCTCCTTCAAAGTTTTTTTTTTTTTTTGGTTTAGAAAAGAAGAATGGCCAAAGCAGATCTATTCATTGCCTAAAAGATACTAATGGACAGGAGTTAAGTGAAGCATCAGACATACGTCGGAGAATTGTTCAGTTTTACGAGGAGCTATATAAAAGTGAATATGTGGAAGATAAACAATTGTGTGAGGATTTCCTGAGTGATTTACCACAAGTAGAGGAAAATGCTAAGGCAAAATTAGTGGCACAATTAACTGACAATGAGTTATATGAGGCTCTGCGAAGTATGGATAATATCCAGAATCAGAATGAGCTTTATTGGCCAAGTATGTTTACACATATAAGGAATTTGTTTTAGTGACAGAAGCTCCACAGTGCAACAGAAAGACAGCAACAGGACAGGACACAAGATAATAAAGAATAATGCAAATATCCAAATAGGTAATGTACAAAACAGCAAAAACTCAATATATAATATAGACAATTATGTGTGTACAGGTCTGATATGTAAAAATTTGAAATGAAAAAAAATTAGATAAAGCAAGTGTGGTGAATAAATAATAGAGTTGTGTGTTCTGCGTTTTATTGTCAAGTGTTCATGAGATGGACTGGCTGAGGGAAGAAACTGTTCCTGTGTCTGGTCGTTCTGGTGCTCAGAGCTCTGTAGCGTCGACCAGATGGTAACAGTTCAAAGAGGTTGTGTGCTGGATGTGAGGGGTCCAGAGTGATTTTGCCAGCCCTTTTGCTCACTCTAGATAAGTACAGTTCTTGGAGAGTGGGGAAGGTTGTACCAATGATTCGCTCAGCAGTCCGGACTACCCTCCGTAGTCTTCTGAGGTCAGATTTGGTAGCTGAGCTGAACCAGACAGTTATTGACGTGCAGAGGATGGATTCAGTGATGGCAGAGTAGAACTGTTTCAGCAGCTCCAGTGGCAGGTTGAACTTCCTCAGCTGGTGAAGGAAGTACAACCTCTGCTGGGCCTTTTTCACAATGGACTCAATGTGATTGTCCCACTTCAGGTCCTGAGAGATGGTGGTGCCCAGGGATCTGAATGACTCCACTGCAGTCACAGTGCTGTTCATGATGGTGAGTGGGGGGAGAGCAGGGGGGTTTCTCCTGAAGTCCACGATCACCGTCCGTCATTCTGACAGATTTCACTGAGAGTGATCTATTGTAATTACAACTGTAATTACCAAGCCTGTCCAGTGAGGCAGCAGAGCGCGGGACCATCAGCTCCAGAACAAAAATAAAAGTTTTACGAGCACTGATCTATAATAGAGAACATATATAGGCTATATATATATATATATATATATATATATATATATATATATATATATATATATATATATATAGATCAGTGGTTACGAGTCTTTTGCAAGGCGAGTACCCAGTTTAAGCTACAGCGACCTATCAGACCACATTAAAGAGCGCCAAAACGGTATTTATTGCTTGAATTTCCTAATAAAATTGACAGAATTTGAAATCTGAGACTTAAAAGTAACAACGCGATTTATCATCATAAATAAATCCATAAACCTATATGCTCCTCCTATAGGTTCAATATTAAAAATGAAAATGAGAACAAAATTAGAAGCAATTAAATGTATTATAACTAAAATATGAAAATTAAAATGACGGGTAATAATAGATTATGACGGATTTTTTACGACCCTTTCAGTCAAAATGGAAACGGAAACGAAAAATGTTCAAATCTAACGCAACCTCTGATATATATATATATATATATATATATATATATATATATATATATATATATATATATATATATATATATATATTATATATATATATTTTTTTTTTTGTATATTGTGTTGTATCTTGTATTGTTTTATGTATGCGCTATTGGGTCCCCCTTGAAAATGAGATGAAGCATCTCAAGGGGCTTTCCCTTAATAAATTCAATTAAATTCAATTCAGTTTTCATCTGTTCGGTCACAATCACTACAGTTGCACTACAAGACAGTTCAATTTCAGTGTTATTGGTTATCAGTGATATGTTAAAAGTGACAAAGGGGCAAATAAACAAAGGTGTTAAATGTGTTGGTCTAAATAACTGATAAAATAATTATTTTAACAAAATGTCTTTATTCTTTTTGTTTTTTTCATGCTTGCATTGATGGGTCATTTTTGACCCATGTATATAATAACAAAAAAACTAGGGAAAAAAATATATATATATTAATTTCTAGTCATTGTAAAAATATATTTTCAATATTCATAGATCATGGAGTTTATAGATCACAGAATATTAAATGCTGAAATAAACTGATTTCAAAAGATAAAACAAGAAAATGCCCAGCGAAGCATGAAATAACAGGAAATGAATCCGGCCCTTTTAGACCCATGTTGTGCATTGGAAGGGGTTTTCATACCTTGTGCATCAAAGGGTTAATTTTAATTAACATTAATAAATTGAGTCAAACAGGAAATAATTTTTATACAAATTTAAATAATTTTTTATATAAAGTTATTGTTATCAAATGATTAATCATGATTAATTGCATCCAAAATAAAGGTTTTTGTTTGCATAATATATGTGTGTGGTCTGTGTATATTTATGTATATATATAAATACACACACATACAGTATATATTTTGAAAATATTTACATGTATTTACATGTATATTCATATAATTTATATTATAAATAAATATATTTAATATATAAAGACAACATTTTTTTCTGCAATATACACATGCATGCGTGTATTTATATTTACATAATAAATGTACACACTGAGACAAAATTTGAAACAAACAGAAATTGTTTGTTTGCTCCATACAAAAGTCAATCAGTTTTCCTTTAGATGTGTATCTGGAACTTAGAGGAAAGAATTCACACAAAACACAACAATTTACCCAGTATTATACATTATATATATATTTTTTTAATTATTATTAAATAATTTGTGTAATGTTTTCAGTCTTCATATTTATGTGAACCACTCTGTAAAAACAGCCTCCATTAAATAAATGCATTACTGTAAGCATGAGTGTGTTTACCTGGTTGCCATACCAAGCAATTTGCATGTGAAAGCTTCAAATCAAATTTTGGTCATTTTTGTTTAAATTATACATGTATTCGTTTTATTTAGTGAATAATATGTATATGACAAAATTCACCGTCATTGAGACCACAAGCTTGTTTTTTTTAGGCCTACAAACATATATATATATATAGTGTTAGAGATAGATAGATGTATATAGAGCTACAATTGCGCTAGACAGAAAGACATGATGCATAAGGATAGTGTCCTTAAAGTCACAGGATTTATTTACTTTTGCTTCTGATTATATATATATTTTTCAAAAATAGAAAGACATAAAACAGCTATGTTTGCACCCAACATATTTTGGTCATCTATCATAGTAGTAATCCATTAGCTAGTAAATACCCTTCTATGAACCGTACAACAAAATAAACAAGAGCCAACTAGCTAAACCACCATAATATGAATTCTATTACACTGCACAGAAGCCCGGTTCTTGTTGGTTTATGAAGATGGTGATCAGTTTAATGGAGGCCTGGAGTCTGGAGAACATACTGCATGAAATATTGTTTTACTTTATGTAGGCGATGACAGTTTTTCCTTCTGTCTCTGGTTTTCCAGGGATGTCAGTGTCTGTGCAGTGTGTAAGAAACTATTCAGATCTCCACCCAGCTGCTTTTCCTCAAAGCATGGAAAAATTCAGCCACTAGAGGGAGACAAAATACAGTTGTCATGTCAATGGCCTGGGAAGCAGAGTTTTGTTGTCTTTGGATAAATTTGGCAGAGCAACCTACCATACCTTTTTGATCCTTAAATTAAACCTTTAGACACTGTTGTGAGTTCCGAGGTTGTTAATCGATGATATGTGGCATCTGTTTGCATAATTTTAAACTAGTTTTTGAATTATCATGTTTAACAGTAGAATTTGTGGTGAAAAACTACATTTCCCATGATGCTGTTCAAAAATTCAAGATCAGAGTCAAGAGTCAAGATCAGAAAATCGGGCCAAATTAGTCTGCAGGAAACACCCTCTGACGTGAAGCACCGCAAATGATGACTTTAAACAACGTTAATCACATAGTTTTCAATTTCGCAATTGTCATTCGCAATCATTCATGCGATTGTAGTTAAAGCCATTAAGAACACAGTCTTGGACCTTTGTCTTTTTGTCCAATTTTTAGAATTATTATTTTTTTGCTTCAAATTTAAGTTTGAGCTGCCGTAATTCACCTCGTAGCTGGCTGGTTTGGTTCATGGCTTATAATACTTTAATGAAGACTCTTTTTGAAAATCCCTGTGGGAAAAATGAATGGACAATGTCTGGTTGGCGTAGACAACATTACAAAAGGCAAGCATTATACAAAAGTCTCAGTGGTGTCGAATGTAAAGGGCGTAGCTGTATCTTTTGACGCGATCAACCCGAGTTCGAATCCGCCTTTTGCTTGAACTCATTCGTCTCTCTTTTTCGATTACACATCAGAAAGACATTATTTTCAATAAAAATGAAGGAAATATTTAAAAAATGGAAGTAAAGTGCCTGATGGGTATTTAATAATAAAGTGTTTATCGGTTAGGGGTCGGTGTAGGGAGGACTTTATTGTCCCAATATAAGGCAGCATCCATGAAATATAATCATTTACACTCAAAATGTTATTACTCTGCTGTTTTATAATGTATTACAATAGTGAGGCCATTTTTTTAAGTATAAATAAAACTTCATAAACATTCCATAACTAAATTGTTCTAGAACTCTCACTGCATGTCACATGACTAACAGAGACACATACCTCAAAAAAGTTCAGCTCTATTGTGCCAGACTTGTCCTTGTCCAGCATTTGAAATGTTTCTGCAAATGAGAATGTGGATATGTAAATACAGACTATCACATATCAGTCTTTATTCAAATGCGGCTGTTTATCAGACACTCACTGAACATGCTTTCAAGGCGCACAATACAGCCCACAAAGTTGTCAAAGTCGATGGTGAGATTACAGTCGCTGTAGCGCGCGACCATGATCTGGTGTAGAGGGTTGTTCAGAGAGAAGCCTGTACAAACAACAAGAGGATGATTAAACAATAACAGATTTGTTATTTTTGTGTGAACTGTTCCTTTATTATCTGACCTGCTTTCCCTATGGCTTCCCTCATCTCCATAGAGCTCATTGTGCCAGACTTGTCCTTATCGATTTTAGTGAAGATGTCCTGACAGAACACAAACAAACACAGGCGGACTGCAATGTTAAAGCATTTTATGACAGTCTGCTGCATTCAAAGAAAGATTGTACAAATAAATGATACCAGGATGAAAACATACCAGGTACGCTTCAATTTTAGTCCAGAGAATCTTAAATTCAAGGATGCCCACTTTTCCACTGCCATCTTTCTGAGACACCAGTAAAGGAAAGAATAGACTAGAATAGTGCAGAAATAAATCATTTAAACAGTCTAATTATTTTGATAAAACTGATCCATTTCAAAAACATCTTGTGCATTGATTCAAAAGGATACATCCAGTAAATTCACTATATTGCGGCAAGTGTCCAAACTAAATCCATCAGTTTTAATGTCTTTACCTTTAAAAAAAGTTATAAATGGTTAATAATTAAAATATGACACAGGTCATCTATATGTTAAAAACATTTATTTATTTATATATTATTGATTTATTGATTATATCAATAAAATATTCATTTATTTACCATATATTTAACAAATTTTACAGTGAAAACATGTTTATTTATTCATATGTATTGTTACTGTTTTATTTATTGATTATACCCATAAAATATTAATACAATTTTGTCTTATATATTTGACAGATGTAATATAAAAAGCAAAATGGCTTGTAAAAACTTTCAGAGCTTACGTTTAGATATCACCTTGTTCAGGATATTTTGAAGCTCAAATGCTGAGATTTCAGCATCCTTGTGAAAAAAAAAAAGATTGGATATGGTTTATAAAGGTTAACATGAGCAAAAATAGTATAATTAAATCAGTGTCCTGTAATACTCACTGCCCCAGCAAGCTGTCCAAACAGATTCTTGAACCGGCTATCAATGTTATTCTCATCCACGTTAATCTAAGAAAAAAAAACATTGAAATAATTCACATTTGTGTCATAACACAGTATTTAATTCATATTGGACACATAGAGAAATTTACCTCAGGAACATTGCACTCAACAGGGTCATCAAGCTCTCTAAAAACCAAACATATTTTCAGTCACAAGAAACAGACTTTCATTAGAACCAATCTAATTATTGTGTGCCAGGAACTAACTGGAACTCTGCCTGTTTCTCAGAGAAGATGCGAACACAAAAGTCTCCGTCCTTGTTGGGTTCGAAGGTGGACGGTACGATGAGATACTCGCCAGGGGGCAGACAGAAACGAGAGCAAACCTCACGCAGGTTGACGAAGGTCTCGGAACGGGCCGCTGAAGCATGTTGCACGAAGAAGTTACGGTCCAGGTGGACATTCCTCTGTCCGACAAACTACAACAGAATATCGCATCGAAATTAGATTATTAATGTTAATTTCTTTGTAAATTATCCCTTTAAGAGCTATGATGAGCTGATGAAAACAGCAAAAAACAGGCGATTTTGTTCTTCAGTATCTGCAGTCCATACCTCGTCAGGAACCTGTGGACGATAATAAGAGAGATATATCAATTTAATTATTTACCTTTGTGAAATAATAAATTCTTAGAACTTCTAATAGCTCTTGCGAGGAACTATAGCAGGAAAGTGGATCAGACTACTTCCAGACACAGTGTTAGGCTTCTCACCTCGTAGATGGCGAAGCCGATGGTGTGCATGTCCTCTCCGACTTTCCTCATTTTGCGGCGGTTCTTCTGGATCAGACCCACAATGAAGCTGCAGCCCACTTCATTATCAGTCGGGTCATCGTCCTGCTCCTCCAGCTTGACCAAAAAATTAGGGTTCATCCAGAACGAGTCTGCCAAGAACATAACAAAGGTCAAACACATGTTTTGTTGTACTTTAAAATATTAAATAAAGTTTGTTTTAGTAATTTGTTTGCTTTTTTGCTGTTGTTTTTATACAGTATTCTTTTGCTTTGCTTTTATGTTTTGTTTAGTATTATTTTTTGGGTTTTTGGCTGTTGTGTTTGTTTAGTTTTATTTTGTTTCTTGCTGTTGATGTTGTTTGGTGTTCTTTTGTTTGTTTATGTTTTATTTACCATTATTTATTATTTTTCTTTGCTTTTTTTTTTACTGTTTTTAGTATTTTTGCTGGTTTTGTTTTCTTTGTTTTGTTTAGCTTTAATTATTGTTTTGTTTTGCTTTCTTTAATTGCTTTCAGTATTTTTTGTTGCTTTTGTTTAGTGTATATATATATATATATAAAGAATACCAAACAAAATGAAGCAAAAAAAAAAACTAGAATTTTTTTATTTTTTTTCTATTGTTTCTTTTTTTCAGTCACTTTTTATTGCTTTAGTTTTATTTAATTTTTTGTTGTTTTTGTTTAGTATTGTCATGTTCAGTTTAAGTTTTGTTTCCTTGGACTCTTTGAATGTTCTCGTTTCCTTTGTCCCCTTGATTTTCATGCACTGGTCTATTTGCACGATTGCAGATTACTTTCTGTTTTTTGTTATTGTCTGTGAACTTAATTTAAACAATTCCCTCAGTTAATTGTCTTGCATTGTCTTTGTGAGATGTGCAAAGTTTATTTTTATTTTCTCATGCTCATGTTTATTTTCTCTCAGTTTGTTTTTGTCTTAGAGCATTATTGTTATTTTTTTCTAAACAAACATAAAGCTGCATCTCCTCATCTCCCTTTCCTTGCCTCAGCCTGCACTGTGACAATCACTCTTTTATTTTGTTTTGTATTCTTGGTCAGATATTTAATATAAAATAATGTATTATCATACTGTATCATATATTTATCAGACAGTTGATTCAGTTCATTACTAGGGTAATTCCTGCAGCCTCCAGCAGTCGATCCTCTCCTCCAGTTGCCATCAAACTTGGACAGTGCCCACTTATTAATGCTGTCGTCTGACAGAGCATCAGGGGTCAGATTACAGATCTCCACGCGCGAGTAAAGGCGCAGGAAATCAGAGAACGACATCCTGGGATGCAGAGAAATATCTTGTCAATGATCTTAAGAACACCTAAAATGTCCAAAAAAAAAAAAAAATCAACAAATATCACATTGACAGATTACCAGAACTCTCCATCTTCTGCTTTGCAGCTCAGTCTCTCACGGTCGCTGTCACTGATCTGACGCCATTCTGATGACCTATAGACCAATCACATGACATTCAATTAATTTCCTGGTCATTGTTTAGCTAAACTGTTATTTGGCTTGAATAAAAAGCTTATTTTGCATATATACACTAACACTCAAAAGCTTGTGGTTGACTTTTTAATATTTTTGAAAGAAGAATCTTATGTTCACCATGGCTGCATTTAAAAACAAAATGTATATATATATACCATCAACTCTTTATATTGGTTACCACAATATAACTGTTATTACTATATATATATATATATATATAGTAATAACAGTTATATTGTGAAATATTGTTACAATTTAAAGCTTTTTTATTTTTTTACGAAAACAGCAAAGCTGAATTTTCAGCATCATTACTTCAGTCTTCAGTGTCACATGGTCCTTTATAGATCACTATAATACGCCGATATACTGCTCAAGTAACATTCCTTACTATTATCAATGTTAAAACCATGATACATTTTTTTCCAGGATTCTGTGCTGAATGGAAAGTTCAAAAGAACAACATTTATTTGAAACATTATAAATGTTAAGCGCCAGTGAGTTACATATGCTCAATATCTCTTGATTTTGTTGTGGAACAAATTAGTTAGGTGTATACTGCGTGAAAAGGAGGATGGGCGGCACACAGCCTCTCCTTCCTACACCCGAGGGCATAAGGGCTTAAACAGAGTTCCTATAGCAACTCATAGCAACATGTCTGAATAGGGCCACAGGTGGGTGTGGTTACTCTCTGCGAAACCACAGTTGGATTTCAGAAATAGAGCTTTGCATGCTTATTAGTTTACAGACATGTAACATTGTGTGTTTTGAAGTCAACACCGGGTTACCTACCCATCACTCCAGGCTCCGGTCCACTCCACCTGCCCCCAGGGGTTCCTGATCCGGATCAGTTTGGTTAAGTTGCCCCTGTATTCCACCTGTAACATTTAACCATCAATTATATTCCATATGCAAACCAATAAAGGGATAGTTCACCAAAAATGGAAGTTCTGTCATCATTTACTCACCTATATGTTGTTATAAACCTGTATGAGTTTCTTTCTTCTGTTGAACACAAAAGAAGGTGTTCTGAAGAATGTTATTAAACCAAACAATTGATGGTACCCATTGTCTTCTATAGAATTTGAAAAAAAAACTATGGAAGTCAATGGGTACCATCAACTCTTTGGTTACCAACATTCTTCTTTTTTGTGTTCAACAGATGACAGAAACTCATACAGGTTTATAACAACATGAAGGTGAGTAAATGATAACAGAAGTTTCATTTTTGAATGAACTATCCCTATAAATATAGCCTAAATACAAGTCACCACTAACCTCATCGGCTCCTGTAACCGAGTAGGCGTGTCCTTTCACCAGTTTCTGACTAGTAATGGCCTCTGAATCAGCCGAGTCTGTGATCTAAACCAAACCGAAACAAAACAAACATCATTAACAAATACACAACAGAACTGGTTTTGCACAACTATCAATTCCAGTTCACTGGCAGTTACACAACAGATCCAGTTACAGACTCCTAGTAATTACAAGGTAGCGCAACTGAACACATACAAAAATATGAAACTTCTCACATCTATCGAGCAGCCCAGCAGCGAGCCCCAGCTCAAAGCCTTCTGGATGATTTTGAAGAGGTTTGGACCTGCTTTTGCCAGTTCGTGGACCTCAGCGATGCCTCCAGTGAAATCCTCAAAGCCCTCAGTGGTGGTGCCACCAGACAGAGCTTCGTAGCAGCCATTCAGCCTGAGGACAGGAAGTAGATTTTCATTATTATTTCTGAGGAAGTCTAGTTTACATGCTCAATGAGTTTGAATCTACTGACTACTCACTTTGCATAGGCCTTCTCCAGCAGGGCGCTCCAGAACTCAGCGCCCTCGGCAGAGTGAACAAACAGCAGCTCTTTGTTCCTAGTAGGCAGACGGTCGTCAATGACCACATCCACCCATTCACCAAACTGCCAGAACTGAAGAGACAATAGATGTATGTAAACGTTAATGGAACATTTGACAAACATCTTCATGGAATAATGTCATGTAGACATTACAGTGCCCTCCAAAAGTATTGGAACGGTAAAGACAAAATTGCTCTGTTGGCTGTTGAGTCAAGACATATACAAATATGATTAAAAGATGAATATGAGACAAAACTACAGAATGTCACATTTTATTATTGGGTGATTCAACACATAGATGTTTTACCAGCTAAGAAGTTCAGCACTTTTAGAGTTTCATCCCTCTATCTGATGTGAGCATAAGTATTGGATCAGTTGCCTCACAGGTCTTTCTAAGTGATCAGCTGTGTCCTGTTGCATTAATTCTTCAGATATTAAAAGCAGAGAATGTGTCGTATCAGTTATATCCATTACTTCTGCATTCTGAATCCTACAATCGATGATGGCACAAACCAGGATGAAGACGAGGGAGCTGACTTTGAGAGAAAAGCAAGCAATTTGGATGCTAAAAAAAAGAGGAAGCCAATTAGAGCTCTAGCAAAAACAAAGGGCATGGAGAAATCAAGAGTTTGGAAACCACCAGCGACACCAGCAACCAACAACGACCTGATCGGCTGAGAAAACAACAGTAGTTGATGACAGACAAATCATAAAAGCTGAGAAAATGAACCCTAAAAGACGTGTCTGTAAAATCACCAGCAACTTCCAGAAAGCTGGGGTGATGCTCTGACAATCTACTGTCCTCAGGAGACTTTGACACAGAATTACAGATGCTACACAGCAAGATGCAAACCTCTGACCAGCACCAAAAATAGAAAGGCAAGATTAGAGTTTGCAAAAAAGCACAAAGGTGAGCCAGAAGAGTTTTGGAACTGTGTTTATGGACCGATGAGACAAAGATGAACCTTTATCTAAGTGATGGGAAAGCAAAAATGTGGAGAAAAAAAGGGAACTGCAAATGATCCCAAGCAAACAGCCTCATCTGTAAAGCATGGTGGAGGTGGTGTCATGGCATGGGCATGCATGGCTGTCTCTGGAACAGGCCCTCTCAACTTTACTGATGACTTAATGTATGATGACAGTAGCAGAATGAATTTGGAAGGGTACAAAACCATCTTGCCTACCAATATTCAAGAAAATGCCACCAGATTCATTGGGAAGTGCTTCATATTGCATCAGGACAATGACCCAAAACACCCTGCCAGTTCAGTCAAGGAATTTATAAGGGCAAATAAATGGAAAGTCTTAGATTGCCCAAGTCAATCTCCAGATTTAAATCCAAATGAACATGAATTGCACCAGCCGAAGAGGAGAGTAAAGGCAGAAACTCCCCAAAACAAGCAACAATAGGAATTGGCTGCATTAAAGGCTGGGAAAAGTATTTCAAAGGATGTGACCAAGAGTCTGGTGATGTCTATGGGTCACAGACTCACTGCTGTGATTGTGTGCAAGGGATCTGCAACTAAATAATAGCTTTTAATCTTTTATATCTGCCTTATGTTCAACTGTCCCAATACTTATGCTCACATCAATGAGTGGGATGAACTCTAAAAGTGCTGTTCTTTTTATTTGGTAAAACATGTATGTGTTGAATCACACAATAATAAAATGTGACATTCTGTAGTTTTGTCTCATATTCATCTTTTAATCATATTTGCAAATGTCTTTTACTGTTCAAATACTTATGGAGGGCACTGTACAACAGCACGGCTGTTTCTGAATGTATGGTAATTAGTGCTGTCAAACAATTAATTAAATAAAACTTTATATATGTATGTGTACTGTGTATATTTATTTATTATACATATACAAATACACACACATACAGTATATATTTTTAAAATATTTCGTTTATACGTTTATATGATCATATTCTTATATTTTATAATATAATATATTATAATATACATTTATGTTACACATTTATAATAGACATTTTTATAATATATTAATATATTTAATATATAAACAATATATATTTTTCTTAAATATATACATGTATGTGTTTGTATTTGTATATACATAATAAATATACACAGTATGCACACAAATATTATGTAAACAAAAATGCACTAATGGTAAGAAATGTTATTGTAGCTTAATAATGAGACACATCCTTAAACAACGATGAAAATAAATTGTGACTTTAACATGACACAACAACTTTGCATAAATAACAATAGTAATACCACAACTAAATACATAAATGAATAGATAAATCAATATTTAAATAAATATTATAATTATTAATAATAATAATTATAATAATATTATTATTATTTTAAACTGTTTATATGGTAACAAATTGCATTTTAAGAGAGAAATGTGTCGCTTTATAATGAACGTCAAAAATTGTCAAAAATAATTATGAAAATTAACCTGACTTGGTCTGAAGACAACTTAGCTTAAACAACAATAGCAATACTGCAAATACTGCTACTACTACTACTAATAATAATAATCATATGTAGATTGTGTTATTAATGTCAGAAACAAATAAAACAATATTTAAAAATTAGTATCTTAGTAATAAATAAATAAATACAGTTTATAATGTATATTAACTTATGTCAAACGCAAACAAAACGTTAATTAAAAATTGGTTGCGGATATTGGTTAAATATTAAAATAAACTATATTTCTAGTAAAAAAATGTGTACCTTAATAATGTGTAGCCCAAAATAATGCTAAAAATGTATTGGTACTTTTATATCAGAAGACAACTTTGCATAAATAACAATACTAATTGTGAAAATAAATAAATAAATATAAATAATTGAATAATAGCATATATATAAAGTATATTGTTTAATTAGTATTAAGTCAAAAAGCATGTAAAATAACAATTAAAAAATGGTTCAGAATATCAATTAGCAGACTGTTCTGTATTAGTAGTGGCCATAGAACAGCAATATCATTCATAGTATTTGTAATATTTTTGGTTTGCTGGCTTTTATGTGAACAAGAAACTATTAACCTGGAAATGAAATATTCCAGCGTAGTCACTGTCAAAAGTCTGTCCAGTCGGGACCACACGGGCAAACACATCCTGGTTGAGGGTAAGAGACGCGATGGCAGCTAGAAGCCAACAGTCACCTGGAAAACCAGTAGGATGATGTGATATTGCATTCACTTAATCTGCAACTCACTATTGCAAACAGACAGTAACAGTATTTTCATTTAATATTTTATTCGATTTTACAGCTCATTCTGTAAACACTTAAAACAATGACACACTACAATATTGTTGGTAAAATGTAAATTCCTATTGACGCAACCCTTAAAAGTTGTTCTGGCATGTTTTGGGACAACACCTCTCCTATTATTCCTGCTCACACACATTTTGCAAACTCATTTGCATCAAAGACATTTCCTTAATCATTGTTTGATCAGGACTCATATCAAATTTTTCAGCAAATTATTTTCAGCTACAGTGGAAAACTGCAGTCACCTGACTCCTAGGGCATGTTTGCATGTGAGAAAACAGTGGCGTGTGATCAAAGACAGGATAAAAGGACACCGGTGTTTGTGTTGCATGGAGTAGAACAGGTTTAACAGTGTGTATGGGTGAGTTTGGGAGTTAGAGAACAAAAAGGTTTTGCTTTTGCCATATTGTACAAGAGGAATTCCCTTCCATACCGCTGATTACTCACCCTTTAGGTTTGGAACAGCGTTTCGGATGAACAGTTTTTTTTAAGAACATACAGTATGTTTTATTAATAAACTATTAATAAAGTTCCCGGACATGAAAAAATGGCTGTTGAATCATTGAGGAAATATGAATCAGAATGAATGAGTTTGTTCAAAGTTTGTTTTCCTGTACAATTCTAATGATTTTCAATGTCTCCCATTCGCCATCCAAAGAAACATCCTCAACCAGAAAAACTGCTTTTGTGGTTCAGTGTTTCAATGGCTTCTGCTGGTTATTCTATATGGGACCGTTCTTTATGAACTTTTGTTATCATCATTTCTAAAGTTTCATTGTACACTTACTCCACAATGGGCAAATATATTACAGCTAAACTGACTCACCCAAAGCACCCTGGCAGATGTCAGTTCTGGACGCTCCTCCACTGATGAACGTTGGGTTGGATGTCAGTTGCTGGATGACAAAAACATGAATCACTGGTTTACCTTAACAAGAGATGAGTTCATTGCTGAATGAAAATGATTAAACAAATGGCTCTTTATATGATACTAAAGAGAGGAAACTAACAGTGTAGCAAATTTAGCTTAAATAACATTTAATTCAGTAGAAACTTAAGATTTTGAGGTTGTTTTCATAAATTAAAGAAAATATTTGCTTGATTGTTTTTTTTTGTTTTTTTAGTTACAGATACATGAGTAACAGGGTTGAATGGCTGAGCAGTCAACACTGAATTTTGTGCAAAAACTGACAATGAAAATTAAGTTATTTTGTCTTTCTGCCATGGGAATGGTCCAAGTGGGAATTGTAGTTATTGATTAACCTTTTTTACCATATAGGGTATATTACAAAAAAATAAAAAATAAAAATTGCTTAATTATTTTAATTACAATGAGTAGCAGGGTTGAGTGGTTGAGCAAATCTGTGAAAACTAACAATGAAAAAGTGTCCAAATGATATTTCATCATTAGGGAAAATAATATAGAAACAGGGTTGCAAAATGAATGCCAAAACGTTAAATACTATAGGTTTAACCTGTTTATCTTCAGATAATTTGAATTGTTATGCAAATTAAGCAGACAGAGAATAATTTAGTCTTTCATTTCGAACCATAATGCTTTATTAAATACAGTCATTAAAATATTGTAGAGTATAGCTCAATTTTAATACATTAAAACTTTTAAATGTTCTTCTAATAATCATGCATGTATTATTATATTATTACTTCATATTTATTTAATACATATTAACAGGGTTACCACATGATATGTAGGACACAGCTAAATATTAGCTTATTCAATCGTATCATTTCAATTATTAATGAATTTTTACTTGTTAAAAAAAAGAAGCTGTGAGTCAAACTGACACCATTCTTGAATACAACAATAACCATCCATCATACGAGCAGTGAGGATCATATTATTATACATGTATTAAAACACTGATGTGGATATATTTATCTGTAGTACAGTGATATGATGATGACCTAAAACTATGGACAAGTGCAGCTTCCTGATCACAGTGCCTCAAAAAACAAATGATGGCAAACACACCCAGACACAGGAAGCTTCAGACTCATAGTCGGTTATAATTACCAAACACAGAACAACAAGACAAGATGCTCAAGGTGTGATGGCCTAGAGCAAACAAATAATAAAAGAAGTCGAAGTCAAGATTTTAACCTGGTTTAAGAAGAGTGTGTTTTGCATTGTAATGACGGGTGTGAACACTTCAACCATGCAAAACGGGTAAATGTCAGTGCAATAAATGCCAAAGAAATATGAAATCAAATAAATGGATAGGCTACCATAGGTTTAACCAGTGTAGTATCAGATATTATTTTATATTATGCAAATTCAGCAAACTAAAAGTAATAAAGTCTTTCAGTTTAGACATTTTTTAAATAAAACATTTATAATTAAAGTATAATAATCTCTTTTAAATATGCATTTAATATTCATGCATGTATTATTTTACACATTTATGTAATATTTCATATTCATAATAGGATATGCAGTTGTTGTTTTTTTAACACCTTTGTTAAATATTATTTATTAAATGATTGTGTTACACCCACCTTTGGTCTCAGCCACTCAAGCCCACGCAATTTAGAGGAGTTTGGTCCCAATTCCTTGAACCCGAGCGCAGATATACTGGCTTCAAACGCGTCATCCTGAAACAGGCGTCCGCTCTCCAGACACTCGCGCTTGAGCGCTTCATAGTCCTGGTTGAGGAATTTGACCGCATGAGCGTTGGTACCGACGCCCGCTGCCCGCGCCCGGTTCTGCTGAAGCTTCGCCGCGATTCCTGACATCTCTGTGACTCCGTCACAACAAACAGTGAAAGCGCACCTCAGATGGCAACGCGTTAAATGGAGTGGGCGTGGACAGGGGCGTTACTAGCCTTCAGTCAGTATAGTAGGCTTAGGCTACATACAGTATTTACAGCTGTAGCCTATATTGACGGCATATGCTGTTCAAAAGCAGTGTATATACATCGGCACTTTCTGTCTGTCCACCTGAACATACCTCAGTTGGCTCTATCTGTTTCTCTAAAGACTAACAACTATAAAATTAGATCCTTGTTTTTAAAAGAGAACATTCTACTGTATGTAGTACTGCTATGACGACTAACTGCTATGACGACTTTTGTTCTACCCACTTAAAAAATAGAAGTAATTGCGTTGTCCAATCTATACAGACTGTGTCCGTTCCGTCTGTTCCCCGGATAGCGAGATCAAAATATAAATTCAATCCAGGATCTAGAAAAAATCTGACCGTGATTAAACCAGAAAAACGCAAAATAAATTAATTAAAAACTATTTTTAAAACTTGGGCTCTTAAACATTAGATCACTCGCACCCAAAGCAGTTATTGTAAATGAAATGATCACAGATAATCATTTTGATGTACTCTGCCTGACTGAAACCTGGCTTAAACCAAATGAATATTTTGGTCTAAATGAGTCTACTCCACCAAGCTACTGTTATAAACATGAGCCCCGTCAGACTGGTCGTGGCGGCGGTGTTGCAACAATATATAGTGATATTCTCAATGTTACTCAGAAAACAGGATACAGGAGGTTTAACTCATTCGAAATACTTCTGCTTAATGTTACACTGTTAGATATGCAAAATAAATCTCTCCTATATCTTGCTCTGGCTACTGTGTATAGACCGCCAGGGCCATATACAGATTTCCTAAAAGAATTTGCAGATTTCCTCTCAGATCTACTAGTTAATGTTGATAAACTGCTAATTGTCGGAGATTTTAACATTCACGTTGATAATACAAATGATGCGTTAGGACTTGCCTTTACTGACCTAATAAACTCTTTTGGAGTCAAGCAAAACGTCACCGGGCCCACTCATCGTTTTAATCATACGCTAGATTTAATTATATCGCATGGACTTGATCTTACTGATATAGATATCGTACCTCAATGTGACGATGTTACTGATCATTTCCTTGTATCGTGCATGCTGCCTATTACTGATATTAATTATATGGCTCCGCGTTATCGTCCGGGCAGAACTATTGTTCCAGCCACCAAAGACAGATTCACAAATAACCTGCCTGATTTATCTCAACTGCTCTGTGTACCCATAAATACGCATGAACTAGACGAAATGACTAGCAACATGGGCACTATCTTCTCTAATACATTAGAAGCTGTTGCCCCCCTCAAATTGAAAAAGGTTAGAGAAGAACGTACTGCGCCATGGTACAACAGTTATACCCATTCTCTCAAGAAAGAAACTCGTATTCTTGAGCGCAAATGGAGAAAAACTAAATTAGAAGTTTTTAGAATTGCGTGGAAAAACCGTATGTCCAGCTATAGACAGGCTCTAAAAGCTGCCAGGGTAGAGCATATCCGCAAACTCATAGTTAATATATAGCACAGTGGCTAGACTAACAAATAAACAGACACCACCCGATCTAAATATTCCCCCACAGTTTAATAGTCATGACTTTATGAATTTCTTTACTGATAAAATAGATAACATCAGAAATACAATAACAAGTGTAGATTCTACTGCGTCTAGTATTTCAGCTTCATTCATCGCACCCAAAGAAAAACTGCAGTGCTTTACAACTATAGGACAGGAAGAGCTAAATAAACTTATCAGTGCATCTAAACCAACAACGTGTTTATTAGATCCTGTACCTACTAAATTACTGAAAGAGTTGTTACCCGTAGCAGAAAAACCGCTTCTCAATATTATTAACTCATCGTTATATTTAGGTCACGTCCCAAAACCATTCAAGGTGGCGGTTATTAAGCCTCTTATTAAGAAACCACAACTAGATTCTAATGAACTGGCAAATTACAGACCCATTTCAAATCTTCCGTTTATGTCAAAAATTTTAGAAAAAGTTGTGTCTACTCAATTATGCTCCTTTTTGCAAAAAAATGATCTCTATGAAGAATTTCAATCAGGTTTCAGGTCCAATCATAGTACAGAAACTGCACTTGTTAAAATTACGAATGACTTACTACTTGCTTCAGATCAAGGCTGCACCTCATTGCTAGTATTACTTGATCTTAGTGCTGCGTTTGACACTATAGACCATAATATACTCATAGATCGATTACAAAAATATATTGGTATTCAAGGACAGGCTTTAAGATGGTTTAGATCCTACCTGTCCGATCGCTACCACTTTGTTCATTTAAATGGGGAGTCATCTAAATTATCACCAGTAAAGTATGGCGTACCACAAGGATCTGTCCTAGGTCCTCTGCTATTTTCAATTTACATGTTGCCCCTTTGAAATATTATTAGAAAACACGGGATAAGTTTTCATTGCTATGCTGATGATACTCAATTATATATCTCAACAAGACCAGATGAAACTTCTCAACTATCTAAGCTAATAGATTGTGTAAAAAGTGTAAAAGATTGGATGACCAATAATTTCCTCCTACTAAATTCAGATAAGACAGAGATATTACTTATTGGACCAAAAAACAGTACACAGAATCTCGTGGATTATAATTTGCAACTAGACGGATGTACTGTTACGTCCTCTAAAGTCAAAAATCTGGGTGTTATTTTAGACAGCAACTTGTCCTTTGAAAATCATATTTCCCATGTTACAAAAACAGCATTCTTCCATCTTAGAAACATTGCCAAGCTTCGAAGCATGCTACCTGTTTCTGATGCAGAAAAGCTAGTTCATGCATTCATGACCTCTAGATTGGACTATTGTAATGCACTGTTAGCTGGTTGTCCTGCATCTTCAATAAACAAGCTACAGATAGTCCAAAATGCAGCGGCTAGAGTTCTTACCAGATCAAGAAAATATGATCATATTACTCCAATTTTACAGTCTCTGCACTGGCTACCTATTAAGTTCCGTATCATTTACAAATTATTATTACTTGCCTATAAGGCCCTAAATGGTTTAGCACCTGTGTACCTAACTTGTCTTCTACCACGCTATAATCCAACCCGCTCTCTAAGGTCGCAAAACTCTGGACTTTTGGTAGTACCTAGGATAGCAAAGTCCACTAAAGGAGGTAGAGCTTTTTCACATTTGGCTCCCAAACTCTGGAATAGCCTTCCTGATAACATTCGGGGTTCAGACACACTCTCTCTGTTTAAATCTAGATTAAAGACACATCTCTTTCGCCAAGCATACACATGATGCATTTTATAATCTTGTACTGCAGTTATATCTGATCAAATGTACATTATTATTATTCTTTAGCTTGGGTTGAACAATTTATTTATTTTTGCTTAGATGGAACAGCAGCTACGCTAATCATGTCTCTGCTTGTCTCTACGTTTCTGCCACGGGATTAACATCCCGTGGTAGCCAGGAATTACAGAACTTCAGTCTGGATCTAACCATTACATGATCTGAGATGACCGAACACCTGAGATGGAGGATCAGCGCCGGGAGATGACGTATGTGTCCCTGATCGTAGGCAGAGGCCAAACACCTGGATGAACGCCAGAGACAGATCCCCATTGAGGACCCCGCCACTTAGACAGCCATCGGAAAAGACCACTGGAACCAGCTGAGCCCATTCAATCTGACTTGCTGCAGTTTCGAACTGAACTGCTGGTTTGTTTGGCCAGAGGAGAATTGGCCCCCCGACTGAGCCTGGTTTCTCCCAAGGTTTTTTCTCCATTCTGTCACCGATGGAGTTTTGGTTCCTTGCCGCTGTCGCCTCTGGCTTGCTTAGTTGGGGACGCTTCATTTCCAGCGATATCGCCGACCTTATTGCAAAGACACTATTTAAACTTATTGACACTTTATTTTCCTTTTTTTTTTATATTGTGCAGTGCTTTGACACAATTTGCATTGTAAAAAGCGCTATATAAGTAAAGGTGATTTGACTTGACTTGACTTGTAACAGTATAATAATGTAAATTGGCCTCAAGTTTGGTTATTACCTCAAAACTTATTTGTATCTTTTTTATCTTAGTTTATCTTACAAAATAATTTCTACACACATTTAAAATTGATATTGATTTAAAATGCTAGTTTTGTGAATAATAAAACAATATTTTAAAAACATTTTCCTTATATTATAGGCCTAAACATGTGATTTTGGGTTATAAGGATCACTCTTTAAAGGATGTTGGTTTGATTATAAATTTTATTTTATTTCAATGTAAATTTCTCATTCATAAATGCAAGTTTACAAAAGGCAAACCTCTTTTAGTGCTTGAAAAAGAGATTAAAATGTATGTAGATGTGATGTCAAAATCTAAAAATAGTAAAGCAGTTAAAATGATTAATCTATGCTCCTCCTTTAACATTTTCACATAAAATAAAATAATTTAATGGCGCTTACCTGCAAAGTATATTTTCTGTATTAAAACTGCATTGTAATATCCTATGAAAAATGTAAATATGTATAATATATACAGTATTTTGTCTGTAAACTGATGCTTATTGTCACGAATCCTGGCCATGAACTTCCCTTAACTCACCACCAGAGGTCACTCGCTCACCACATGAACTCTTGCACTACACTAACTGTTGCACGCCACCTCAGACTACAATTCCCATCATGCCTCATACCTGGGACTGATTGCACTCCACACCTGCACCTCATTAACACACACACATATAAGCCATTCACACACAGCACCTCACTGCGAAGTCTTGATTTGCCCAGGCTGGAACTACTGAGCGGTTCTTACCCGTGTTTGAGTTGAATCTCGACCTTGGACTGTTCACGTTTCTGATTGGTCTCTGCCTGCCCTGACCCGGATTGTTTATTGGACTCTGATTCTCACTGCCCGCCTCGACTCTCTGCCTGTCTCCCGAATCTGCCTCTGTCTTGCCTCTATTGCACTGTTTTGCTGGTATTTGACCCTGCCTGTTTGATTATTCTAATAAAAGCTGCAAATGGATCTAACCCATTTGCCAAGAGCCATCGGTGTAAACCGATGTTTACACCAACCCATCGGTGTAAACATCTCAGAGAACCTGATTTGGACTACACGCATCCAAACACAGGTTAAGAAAGCCAGGCAAAGATTGTACCGTCTGCGACAGCTGAGGAAATTCAGGGTCTCACCAGCAATCCTGAAAACTGTCTATTCAGGGACCATAGAAAGTGCATCTCAGTGTGGTATGGAAACAGCTCCAATCAGGACTCCAAAGCACTACAGAGAGTTGTGCGCTTAGCTGAGCGCATCTCAGGGTCTGCTCTCCCCTCTCTGCAGGACACCTACCTCAAACACTGCAAAAATAGAGCTGTTAAAATAATCAAGGACTCAAATCACCCTGGTAACCGTCTATTCACTTTGCTTCCATCTGGTAAGCGCTTCCGTAGCCTGATGGCAAAAAACTGAGAGACTTAGGAGGAGCTTCTTCCCCCAGGCCATCAGGCTCCTAAACTCTAACTCTGTGCCATAACATCACATGACTCCATGTAAATATCACCATATCAATAGCTATTCATAATTTTTCTCTACCTCATTTTGCTTCCATTTAAATACCCTGTACAACTTTTTGCACATTCTTTTTGCACATTCCAATATTATTTAAGTCAACAACATACTGACCTGCACATTTATATTTATATTTTTTATCTTATATTTTATTCTCTTATTTTTTTTTCTATTTTTTCTTAATCTCTGTATACTTTATAATTGCACTGTCCTTGGAGCGGACCTGACCTACATTTCACTGCTGGTTATACCCTGTATAATTGTGTATGTGACAAATAAAAACTCTTGAATCTTGAAACCCAGTCTGATCATTCGCAACACTTATGTACCCTCTCTCCTTTTTTCTTCTATTTTTCCTTGTTCCTTGTTGAGGCATGTGAAATGTTTTTTGTTATACAGTGGGATATGCATTGTATATGCTATCTGTTGACAAAAAAAAAGCATTATAAAAAAGCATTATAAAAAAAATTATGGGCTATATATGATTTTACTAAATATTTATCAAATTATCCAACATAATTTGCAAGCAAATCTACACATTTCCTTTGATGAACGCAAAATAAACACGTGACGTCATGACAACTTTTTACACATTAAAGGTGGAAAAAACATGGAAAACTTAAAACAAATGACAAAATTGAAGATGTATATCCAGGATACAGTTAAGCATGTTTTAGAAACTGAAATGGGAACTGTTTTCAGTTTCACTTTCAGTTAGCTATTTCAATTAGCTCTTGGCAAATTAAATGACATTATTATATACATAAACCTTTTTTTAATAAAGCTCTAAAAACATGTAGCTACTGTCTTGAAAGCACTGAAATGTGTTTTTTTTTTGTGCCAGTTAATGTTGTTAAGACTAAAAGACCTATTGTTCTTGTTGAAATGGAAAAAACCTGCATCTCACACATTTAGCCAGATTTACACTCTAATGACTAATTTATATGACAAGACTAAAATCTTCAAAAGTTAACTTTCAAAATGCTGGTGGCAATAATAATAGCTATTATGCTTACACAATGCTGAGAGATTACCAAATGAACTATGTTTTATAAACTATCCTAATTACTGAGAAACTGCTCCAAACGATTCACTGTGAGTTTGAATTATTTAGTCACGAATCGACTAAAATAAATTAATCCAATTAAAACTGTTAATTGAAATGAACCGACTAAAGCAAATCGCGCATTGCTAGTTTTGTTTCTAAAATTAGATGCAAAATGATTTTGGAAATAGGCTATTGATAGTTGAAAATGATTCTCAGGTCAGTATGTAATCTCAATCCTCAAACGTATTAGATCTCCAGACTTAAAATGACGCAAGCGTTAAAAATGACAGTTTTTCACAATTTTTGAAAGAAATTACCATTTTTAAGCGACAGCTGAAAACTCATCTCTTTTGACACTACCTGACTTCATCCTAAATTAAAGAAAAAAGAAAAAAAAGAAAAACGTTTGTCTTTCTCTTTATTTATTCCTTCCCTTTCTAGCTTGTACTTATTTGAACAATGCATGAAACTTGGCATTACGAGCACTTCCCATGTGTTTGCCGCTTTGTTAAGAAGAATCGCTTTATATGTATCCCCCATTTGTAAGTCGCTTTGGATAAAAGAGACTGCAAAATGACTCAATGTAAATGCAAATTTAAGAAAAGGTGTTGACGCCTATTTGTGCAGGCTACTATCCATACTTGATGGAAGACTGTGTAAAATCGGTGAGTATTGCCTAGTTTCAGCCCTATAAAATATAGCCAGTTTTTAGAGCGTTTGTGGCCATTTTGAACTTTAATGTGCAAAGCTTCCAGTCTTAGCAGTTTCCAATTATTTTAGCTGTACAAACAGTCTGGATGTTGCAAACTGGTATGTGAAAAAAGTGACAAAGTGAAAGTGACATGTGGCCAAGTATGGTTACCCATACTCGGAATTTGTGCTCTGTATATAACCCATCCTAAGTGCACACACACAGCAGTGAACACACACCTAGAGCAGTGGGCAGCAATTTATGCTGCGGCGCAGTTGGGGGATCGGTGTCTTGCTCAAGGGCACCTCAGTCGTGGTATTGAAGGTGGGGAGAGTGCTGTACATTCACTCCCCCACCTACAATCCCTGCCAGACCTGAGACTTGAACTCGCAACCTTTTGATTACGAGTTCAACACGCTTTGTGTTTAATCATAAACACCCTTTGTATTGCTTTATTATTCTTTTAGTTATTGAGCAGTTAATGAATCGGAAATCTCTCACATAAAAAAATAGTCATGAGGTATCTGTGAATTTAAGTGACAAATGGTTTTATTTCCATGAACAAACTGCATTCTCTAAGCAATTCCAAGTTTAGATAATACCCGTCTTTGGTTGATTTTACTCTGCATCCTCTTCAGTTTATTTGCAGGAAATGAATGGACTAATGCAATTCTGGTGCAATCTGGTGCAAGGTAAGTGTATTTTCAACTAAGGGCCAAGCAAAGCCACTGCAAAACACAAAACAACAGATTTGTAAATGGAAATGCTGAATTGAGAAAAAACTAAAATTGTAATCCACGTTCACACTTTTGTGTCACCTGCAGGATATCCAGCTCGATTTTCCCAGTGCTCTTCTTATCAAATGTTTTAAATATTTCTGTGAAGAGCACAGATGAAAATGTTAATGTAAACCAGCATTAACAAATGTTTGTAATTCCTATTCATAGCTATTTATTTCAGGTAATTTAAAACATTAAACTGTTTAATCTTCAGCAAAACTTACTGAAGAGCATTTCCAGGCGAATCAGGCAGCCAACAAAGCAATCAAAGTCAATGGCGTACTGCTGATTGGCATAACGTGAGATTATCACCTCAAGTACCTCATTGTTCAACTGGAACCCTGTAGAGAAAAGCAAATACAACCATTAATGCAAAATAAATGAATGACTATGTTGTTCTCAATGGTCTGACTAACCGTAGATTAATTACCTGCTTCTTTCATGGCATCTCTCATCTCGTGGGAACTCATTGTTCCTGAGTTGTCTGTATCATGCTTCTTAAAAACCTCCTGGTGAGGATGATATAAAATCCACATTAAGCATTTAAAATCACTAATACAATGAAGAATTTATCTGAAATTTAGAGCCCACAAAGTTGTTGCTCTGTGGTAAGGATGCACAATAGATCTGTACTTTATTGGTTATCAGCTGATACACTGAAAAAAATGATACTAACTTTTTTTAAGGTAAATGGTTGCAAACAATTTATTTTAGCTACATTTAAAAAATAAAAATATGTTGAATCTAAATTTATTTAAATGTAGCAAAAATAAATTGATTGCAACCATTTACCTTAATTTTTTTTTGTAAATTCATTGAATTATTTTTTTCAGTGTATTACTGATTTTTCATCTTTAATGTATATAATTGATCTAAAAAATATATTATACCAAATATTTCTGGATCTTTATCCACAGTATATGAAACTCCACGAGGCCGAGTTTGCCACTGCTGTCTTTCTGAACCAAGGTTAAGGGTTATAGTAGGGTTATCATGATTAATTTGGTTGCTGTGTTTGTACAATGAATGGACTCTGTTGAGAACATTATTCACAATTAAAGGGGTCATGAACTGAGAAATCAAATCTTTTTACATAAAAAGGTCAGTGTACACGTCCTGTAAGTTTCAGAACTCAAAACTTTCTCATTAGTCTAAAAACAGCTTATATTGAAGGCAGTCTACCAAAATGACTATGATGTAATAGTGAGGCTAAACACCGCCTCCACAGAGGAAGATCAGTGCCTACTTCTACATCACTGCCTGTTTAGCCCTGCCCAACGATATTAAGTAACAACATTAAGTAAATAACGAGAGAGACAAACGCAGGTCTACGCAGAAACCTAACAATAAAGACGGCCCGAAGACAAGAAGACACTGTACCAAGTTGTGGAAAAACACAGTCCTTGCATTGCCTTCTGGCTGATCCCAACATTAGGAAAGAGTGACTTGGTCCTATGTTCACTTCATTTCACCACTGATACATTTACAAAACAAGGCTTAATTTGACGCAGGATTTTCAGAATAATTGAAACTAAAAGACAATGCTGTGCCTACTATATTGGATCCAACAGTAATGTCGCACCACATAAGTGTGAGTAACTGTTTTTATTACATGATCACTATTGCTTTGTCTGTTAAACGGATCGTTTGACATGTACTGAGTATTTATGCGTTTTTAACCTAAATCACAGCAGTGTCCATCTGTGAAGGATGTAGGCTGTCAAAAGCTGCTTTCACGCCATGTCGTACTCGGAGCTGAAGTATGTGTTTCTATGGAAACACAATCAACACCAAAGCCTTCACATGCTCCAAAACTTGTAATGACCACTTGTAAGCTCGGAATGTTCTGAGAGTTACGATTTTGACCAGGCGCTACCTTTAAGGTAGTCTCGCGTAGCCAGACCTTCAGACTGACGGCAGAAGGTCTGGAATCTATGGCAGGTTGTATTGGCCAAGGCCCGCCCATGAGGCCGTTTGACCAACATGTCAAACAACCAATCATCGTTCATTTCGTTTAGCGTCATGTTTCGGGGCGTGGAAATGTCGCCACAATAACAAACCAGTGTGTGAAACTCTCGGATGTATTTTTAAAATGATATGCCGCAAACATTAAATATTTCACATACTTTTGGAAATCCAGCGTTTAGTTGACCCTGGTAAGCGTTCGTCGTCACATTTGTAAACAGGACGCTTTCTTCTTTCGTGAGGGGGTTTGGCGCCACGGCATCTTTGTTTCCCGTGGGACCGAAAATAAGCGCGACACTCGCATCTCCAGGAAATCTTTTTTACTTCAACCAGTAAGATTACGACTTCGACATTCCTGAAGTGTTTCCAGAAAAGTGTGCCATATGCATCAGACGTTAAGCTAATGGTCCGTGGGCGTGAAGTCTTAGGCTGAGACTACCTCTAAGGCTACTTTACACTAGTGCGTTTTCGTTTTAAAATGCATACCTTTTGCTACTGTTATGCCTGTTGTTTACACTACTACGGTGTTTTCGACCCTTGAGACTTTGAAAATGCAGCAGACCCCATTTTAGATTGAAAACTCCAGGGTTGTGTTTCAGTGTAAACAGACCAAAACAGAACTTACTTACTTACTTACTACCCGTCACCCCTATCAGCATATGGGCCGTCAACAACAGATCTCCAGAGTCCTCTGTCCTGGGCCATTCTCTACAGCTGTTGCCAGGTACAACCCATCTTTGTGGTGTCATCTTGAAGGTCACACTACCAGGTTTTTCTTGGACGGCCTCTCTTCCGCTTTCCCTGAGGGTTCCACCTCAGTGCCAGCCTGGTGATTTGTGTTGGCAGTTTGCGCAAGGAATGCCCTATCCAGCCCCATCTCCTCTTCCTGATTTCTTCCTCAGCAGGCAGTTGGCAGGTTCTCTCCCAAAGGTTGGCGTTACTGATGGTGTCAGGCCAGAGGATCTGGAGGATCCTTCTGAGGCAGCTGTTGATGAACGTCTGGATGTTCCTGAGGGTGGTCTTTATCATCCTCCAGGTCTCTGCTCCATACAGTTTCCATACATCTCCGTACATACAAGACTGTTTTCACATTGGAATTGAACAGTTGGATATTGGTTGTCATGGACAACTCCCTAGAGGCCCAGATGTTCTTGAGCTGTATGAAGGCCGCTCTTGCTTTGCCAATCATTGCCTTAACGTCTGCGTCTGTGCCGCCCTGTTGGTCTATGATGCTACCCAGGCAGGTGAAGGACTGTACTTCTTTCAGGGGAATTCCATTCAGAATGATTGGCTCTGTACTGGTGGTATTGACCTTCAGAATCTTGGTCTTGTCTTTGTGGACGTTGAGGCCAACTTGTGATGACATGAATGCCACAACGTCATGCATCTGCTGTTGGCTGTGTGAAAGGAGGGCAGGATGATCTGCAAATTCCAAGTCATCTAGCTGTTTCCACAAAGTCCATTGGATCCCGTTCCTGCGCACACTAGTGGATGACTTCATTATCCATTCAATGACCAGTAGGAAGAAGAACGGCGTTGACAAGCATCCTTGTCGGACTCCGGTTCGCACCTGGAAGCTGTTGGTAAGCTGCCCTCCATCGATAACCCTGCAGGACATGCCATCGTAGGAGTTCCTAATTAGGTTGACCATATTTGTTGGAATGCCGTAAAACCTAAGGAGCTTCCTGAGCGCCTCCAAATTCACTTTTAGCGACTCTGCTGGGATGTCGTCTGGTCCAGCTGCCTTCCCATTCTTCATCAGGGTGATGGCCTTCCTGATCTCTTCCCTAGTCGGCTTCTCGCAATTGATTGGGAGATCCACATCTGCTGGTTCGATGTCTGGGGGATTCGGAGGTGCTGGCCTGTTCAGGAGTTCCTCAAAATGTTCAGTCCATCTTTACATCTGCTGGTCTAAGCTGTTGATGGTGTTGCCCTGCTTGTCTCTAATGGGTCTTTCTGGCTTGCTGAACTTCCCGGAGAGTCACTTGGTGATATCATACAGCTGTTTCATGTTGCCGCTGCCATGTACTCTTATGGATCCGCTTGTGGGGGAAGATGCTGCCTCCAATGACCAGGTTGTTGAATGCACACAGCTTCACAAATCTCTCTCCATATTCATTCATCACTCCCAGGGCATGGGTGCCCATGACCTGTTCGTATCTAGTGTTGTCTGACCCAATCTTGGCATTGATATCTCCCATGAGGATGGTGACATCCTTGTCCATAGATCTCAAGGATCTTCTACAGTCTATTGTAGAACTGATCTTTATCCTCCTCTTCACTGTCGTTCGTTGGAGCGTAGCCCTGAACGATGTTCATCTTGATCCTCCTCCTCTTGGTATGGAAAGATGCTGTGATGATCCTGGGGCCATGTGCCTCCCATCCAATCAGAGCCCTGTTTAGACAACATGAAGCCTATTCCTTGTGTTTGAGGTACGCACCCTAACACTCTCTTCATGCGCCGAGTACAACAACAGCTTTCCTGTCATCAGTCGTCACTGTACAGCTTGGGTCCACCGTGCTTCGCTGATGCCTAACAAGGTCAGATTGTTGTTCCTCATCTCGGCTGTTACCTGCGCCGTCTTTTGTGACTCGTACATGGTCCTGACATTCCATGTGCCAATGTTTATTCTCCTGAAGGAGACGCCCAACCTTTCTCCTTTATCCTGACTTAGGACAGGCAGGTTCATCGATCCCTACGGACCTCCCTGGTGGAGTTACCAAAACGGAAGGTGTGTCCCAAATTGCGTACTTATGCACTATTCTAAGACGTTTTGTAGTAGAAATAATGCGAGTAGTGCTTTCACACTGAGAATTCCAAAAAACAAAACAAAAAGTGCACTTTAAATACCCGAATGATGCACTTAAATGACAGACAAAATGAAGTGTGGAATGTTGAATACTTCATACACTCAACTTTCGGAGCTTTAATAACATTGCGAAGGGGGCGAGGCTTTTATTATTATTTTATTATTAATTCATACACTACATGGTTGAGTACATAATACATAAGTGCATAGTGTATAGTTTCTCATTTGGGACGCTGAGGGAGACTTTTGAAAACGATGGCATGGCTGCCCACATTCTCTCTATGTATCCTTGACGACCGTGTAAACAATAACATCATGCTCATTGTTGTACCCATAGATATGTATAGGTAGGTTCCCCTTTTTACTGCTCCAAACACGTAGACACATCCGCCATCTAAATAATAGGGAATCTATCTATTATGGTTGTACCTTCAGGAATGGTCATGTGACATGCGTTTTCGGTTGTGTAGTGTGGACGGAGATCGTTTCTGAAACACAGTGAAAATGCCAGTGTAGATGTGGTGAGGATCGTTTTCATTTTAAAACGCCGTGTTGTCATTTTGGAATTACAGTAATTACGACATGGCGTGAACGCAGCAAAACATACACAACTTAGCCAATCATAGCAGTAGGCATTTACTTCCAAGTCTGCAATCCTGAACACTTATTCAAAAAGAGCGTTTAGATGAGGGCGGTCAAAACAGGACAGAAAATAGCCTATTACTTCTAAATTATGATGATTTTTGATGTAAAAATTTGGATAACATTATAAGTGGACTTCAGAGAACAGTACAACATAATAAAAAAGGCACTTCATGACCCCTTTAAAACAGAAAATCCGTGTTTAAAAAGCATACAAAAGATGCAAAATAGAAATGGTAATCAAGCTAAGAGAACTGTGAACAAGTGAATGTGTTGTTGAATTATTAAAAATATTAACTTAAACTGTCAAGGGGGCAAAGGGGTTTAGTATCCATTCATATGATCCAGTGAGGTAAGGATACATCTAGCAGGCTCATAATGTGGCGACAGGTTTCTATACTAAATCCATCTGTCTTCAGATCAGCTCCTGTGTTAAATAAATTTTGAAAATGACCAGTAAAGAATGTTAAACAATTTGAAGGTGATTTCAAATCAAATTCAGATATACATTTCAATAAATGTGAATAAAACCGGAAAAGTTTATTTTCCTACGTTTCGAGGTAACACTGTCCAGGATCTGCTGTAGTTCAAACACAGACACCTCTGAGTCCTGCGGATTGAAGACAAGATCAGGCATACTAGGAAAAAAATTATATCGACCCAAAACTGAAAATGACCACCCATGTGACTTACATTTCCAGCAATCTGATTGAAAAGATGTTTGAAATGTGGATCCACATCACTCTCAGATATGTATTGCTGGGAAAGAAAAAAATATTTAAATTCATTAAAGAAAAGTAATTTTAATTTTATATGGTGTATGTCTGAATTTATGGAATTGTCTTTCTGATAAATCATAATACACGCTGTGTTTATAAATAATAAATTCACCTTTTTCACATCTGCACTGATATCCGTATCCATCGGGCTGAGATGAGAGTCAGAAACATCCATCATGCATTTGGGTGCAAATAGAAAAATGCTTAGTAATGACTTATTGTTCTGACAATCAGATAGAAATCAGAACACAACCTAGGCAACATCAACATCACCACCATGTGGTCTAAAATGAGAACTATGTAAAATATATATCCTGAAATATACAAAATAAACACTCTAAAACTGGAACTATATAATCTCCTGGTTTTTTTAATCTCTCTTTTTTCTTTTTTTTTTTTTTGTTAAAACATACTAAAAACACTTGGGACAAACCTGGCAGCAGCCTCTTTCTCTGTGAACACACGCAATACGAAGCCCCCCTTGCGATGCGGCTCGAAAGTGGAGGGAATGATGACGTATTCACCCGGAGGCAGTTTGAAGCGCTCGCTCACCTCTCGCAGGTTGATGAAGGTGTTGCTCCCTGCAATGGACCGCTGACGCAGCAGTACATCAGGGCCAAGATGAATGTTATTGCGACCCATGATCTGCAACACAATCATAGATGGATGAAATGGCATCTGAAAATTTGTAAAGGTTGTTTCATTTCAATGTATTATGTGATGTCCCAAAGCGACATGATAGAAAAAAATGGGTGGAAAAATTTTAATGCTTTAGTGCTCACGAGCCAAATTTTCACATTCTTTTGCAAAACTTTAAGGTCTCTAACAAAAGGATTGCTTTCCTTTAAAAAACTCAACCATCACAAAGGCTTTGCCAATGAATGCAAAGTCTCTTAGGGGAACACAAAAAGCATTGAAATATAATTTTTCTTCCTTTTTTTAACCATCATCATGTCTCTTTAGCGTCTCTGTAGTATCATCAAAACTGAAGAGCAACGGGTTACGTTTGTGGTGTCCAGTTATTCTTATGTACAAAACATCTTGACTTAATACACACCTCATCTGGAACCTGAAAAACATCAAAGAATATTGTATAATTCAGTGTTCAAATTAATACAATTCATCACAAAAAATATTCTGTTATTTAGTGGTAATGTTGATGGTTATGTCACTGGTAAAGTGTGCTTTAAGGAAGTTGCATTAAGGAAGTAAAATCACTTTATTTTAACATTTGAAGACAGATCTACCATGAGCTTAGAGGCAATTAATCGATATTTCAACTTTATTTAAGGAAAAAAAAAAAATCTTTCCAAACTCCAGGTAAAGAACTACACTACCCATGAATTGCTTCAAATTAAGAACAGGTTGGTTTAGTTCAGGACTCTTTATTAATTTTTTTTGAATCCTTCAAGAAATTGGATTAAAAAAAAAACTCAGAACTAATAACTAAGACGATGTGATTGTGATTATAAAGTTGGTGGTTCTGCTGGTTGTGGTGTTGATGGTAATGTTGTCTGCAATATTAATAGTTACCTTATAGATAGCGAAGCCAATGGTGTTCAGGTCCCGTCCAAAGCGTTTGTCTTTACGACCATCTTTCTGCATCAGACCCACTAGGATTGTGCAGCCGTCCTCTCCATCATGAGGATCATCATCTTCTTCCTCCAACTTGATCACATACTGAGGGTTTGAGCAGAATGTTGCTGGAGAGAAGGAACCAAATGGTCAAACCATGGATCAAAAAACAGCTTAAACAAACCTAGTTTCAAGCACACTGTGGTTGATTTAATTTACCTGGGTTGTTCCTGCAGCCTCCTGCGGTGGATCCCACCCTCCAGTTGCCTTCAAACTGGTTATAGTTCCAGTGGCTCGCATCTTCGCTTGAAAGAGTGTCTGGAGTCAGATTACAGATCTCCAGCTTCGAGAACTGCTGTATGAAGTCCGAATACGCCATCCTGACAGGACAAGGAAGTTTGGTCAGTATTCGTCAACATATTGGTTAAGTTTTTGAGGGTTAAAATCTCAAGTTCTCTTACCAGAACTCTCCATCTTCACCTGAATAAACCAATTTAGCTTTCTCCTCTGGTTGGATGCTGTTCCACTCTTTGGAACTGAAAAAGACATAGGAAATATTTTACAGGACTCTTAAGACTAATGTTGAAAGAGCAAGATCTGTTTAGGGAAACTCACTTGTCACTCCAAGGGCCCGTCCACTCCACCTGACCCCACGGGTTCCTGATACATACCAGCTGAACCGGACGGCCATAAGAATGAACCTGTAAGTAAGATGACAGCCATTAGGACTCGTTTGAGTTTTTCATATCAAATCCATATTTCAGTGTCAGTGACAGTTTCTGACCTCCTCTGTGCCCGTGACGGAGTAGGCATGACCCTTCACCAGCTTCAGACTCGTCACCGCCTCTGACTCATATGAACTGGTAATCTGCTCAATGATTATGCAAAAGATTCAGCTTTGCATCACAGAAATAAATTACATTTAAAAAAAGTTTTATTACATCAGAAAACAGTTATTTTAAATAGTAATGTTTCACAATATTAGGACTACGGTTTTTACTATACTTTTGATCAAATAAACCTAGCTTTGGCTGGGTGGTATGACGGTATATTTTCGTTCCCATGGTACAAGTGTGAATCATTAGAGATATTGCTTTATCGTTTATTTCACGGTATACTAATATATCGCATAGCACACTTACAAATTATATACACCTGACCTAGGAGTGACAAAGAAACAAGCATGAATGAGAAAATACAGAGTGGGAAAGCTTTATGTTAAATAGAGTTCTATTTCAAGTCAGTCTCTCAACATTGTGTAAAATGCTAGGGGAAATCTCTTTCTTAAAACCTTCCTGAAGCCTTATTAAATCACGCTATTGTGCTGCAATAGCCAATGTCATTTTGAGTGCTTGTCTGGTTGGCGGGCTCAGCTGCTATAAAGTCAGTACCGAGTGCCATATTACCTCAGAATCTTTCTTGTCCACATAGCTATGAAGCCTAATGCCCGCAGTTGAAGGCACACTCTCCAGTGGACAGTGCCTGGAACCCACTCCACGAGGAGTTTGGCATCGTCATGGGCGTTGTCTAAAGGTATGTCTATACAGGACATTTGTTTAGCGGCGGGACAGTCCTTACAAAACACATTTGCTAGGTTTTATACTGTGGAGATTCCCTCTTACATACTGCATGTTGTGTCTGCATTTACTGCATTGGATGACTGAGGCACTCATAGCACAGTTTTTTGTTTTTACACTTTGTTCAGTAATCTTCAAGGGCTCCAGCTGTTAGCTTGCTACGCTACTGTTACTCCTGTGTGTTTACCTCACTTTGCAAAGTTACAATGGATGGGTAATATATATGTCCTGCTATAGGGCTGGGTTTATGCGGCATGCACCAATTCATTGCTGCGTCCTCATTTACAAAACATTTATGTGTCCCGCATATATAAGCTGGTCAAAATACTGTATGCACCAATTCACTTGTTACTTCCCAGACAGCAACATAGTTTTGGCCCAGATCCGGCCCACATCTGGCCCGTGTGAAATCCATGCTGGCCAGATGTGGGGGTGACACTGCTTGCTGTCTGGGTTCATTATGACCACCCCATATGCACATTAGTCCAGTGCTTCTCGACTGTGTGCTAGGTGATGCTGATGGTGCCGGCACTATCTTTGCAACTTGCCAGGTGCATGTCTGGGTGTTTCAACTAGGTCAAGTACCAGACTTTGAGGAGCAGAGCACGCACCACGCTGTATTAACCTGGCTGGATTGAGGAATGGCACTTTTTGGAATGTAAAAATTTGGAAAGGATTTTAAACGTTCCCCTAGCGTTTTACGCAATGTCAAGAGACCAACTTGAAAGGGAATGTCCCTGGTTACTTAGACGAGACGTCATAACTCAATAAGCAGTGAAAAACTCAATATGCAGTGACGCCTCAGAATTCAGTTTTCTTTCTTGTCTTATTGTGCTTAAATGGTCAAATAATAATATGTAAACAGTTGGGTGAAAACTGGATGTGTTTCACTATATTGTATCTGTGCAGTCTTGTCTTAAAGGGAAAGCAATTTACCTGCTGCTGTCTGTCATTCATGTTAATATTAAAACAACAAAATATGCTCTTTAATAGGAATCAATTCATATTTGATTCATACAGTGAAGACTAAACAGTGTTTTAGTTATACACTTGATTATTAAATTTCTGTAGTATTACGTTATGTTAAATAAACCTACTGTAGCTGAAAAAACAAGTTTATTTAACTTGTATTTTTGTTCTGTTGTGTTTGCAATTTGTTTCTTTGTTCTTATTTTTAATTAAAAAAGTAAAAATAGCTGTATCAAGATATATTGTTATAGTGAAATAAAATTTCTCATACCGTGAAATAAGATATTGGTTATATCGCCTACCTCTAGTAGTGTGTGTGTGTGTGTGTGTGTGTGTGCACGTATATACTGTATATTGGACAATATAGTGGATATCAGCTTCAAAAAATATATATTATTAGCCAACATGTTTATATCAGTGCACCCCTACTTATTATGTATTACAGCAATGATAATAATTGTCACACTTGAAACTCCTGGTATTTAGTGTGAGCCATAATAAGTGAGCAAACATTTGATATTTCCAGACACAAAATCCTCCTTTAAATATGGGTGAGTTCAACCTATTTGCATATGTGGCAAGTATTTTTCGCAAGTCACCTGTAAAACACCCACAAAGCACATGCAAATTGTTTTGTTTCACAAGGAAATTAATATCCTGAATCTACTGTAAAAGCTTAGGTCTCTAAACCGTGTTAACTAGACCACAGATCACAGTTATAAGTTTTAAATGATGTGAATTAACAGAAACGGAATGTGACTCACATCAATGGAGCAGCCCAGTAATGATCCCAGTGTCAGTGCTTTCTGCATGAGCTTAAACAGGTATGGAGGAGCTTTGCTCAGCTCATAGCTCTCAGCGACGCCTCCGGTGAAATCCTCAAAACCCTCAGTAGTTGAACCTCCCGTCAGAGCTTCATATGAGCCATTAAGCCTTCAAAATATGGGAATAATCAGCGCCACTGGTTGGTCATGTCATGTATATGTGACATGTTGTATGAACATTGTGTGTTTTGTAGGCTGTGGTTGTGGCACAGTGTTTACCAAGGGTTGCAGATGACTCAGTATCTTATTGTTTAGCATTACAGTTTAGGTTAGTAGTAGCAGGTAATTTATGATGAATAAACACATACACTTACTTTGCATAGGCCTTTTCCAGCAGGGCGCTCCAGAACTCAGAGCCCTCGGCTGAATGAACAAACAGCAGCTTCCCATCTCTGGTGGGCAGCCGGTCATCAATGACAACATCCACCCATTCACCATACTGCCAGAACTGAGAGACGCGAACAACAACAATCAGTCTGATAGTGTCCCCTTAACTTATCATTGGAATTCTAATAGGGTTATGTGTTGTAATTAATACTCACATGAGGTCCAAAAGTCTGAGACAAGTAGTGAAAATAATTTAGTATTTTTTTCTAATGTTATGTAATTTTCTTTTGTAACTATTCTTCCAGGTTTTCAATCCCAGATCTTTAGTGTGGTCTCAGACATTTTTATCCCACTGTATGTTCTGACCTGAAAGTGAAAGAGACCGGCGTAGTCCTCTATAAAACTCTGTCCAGGTGGAACTACACGTTCTAGAATTGCATTATCCAAAGTCAACGATGCAATAGCCGCCAGCAACCAACAGTCACCTGCCAATGAATCAAATAGATACTTCTGCATTGAGCTCATTGTTTTATGCAAACTGACTTACAGTTCATTTGTTACATATATAGCCCTCAAGGATCAACCTGGGCTTCCGTGTTTTGCTCAAAGAGGATTCTGCGTGTATACATCTTGCTCAATGGTGGTGGTGGTTGGACCACTATGGGGTATGAACCTACAACCTTTAAGCTTACCTTCAATCATAGGTTTTTAACCACTCCCATATCTCACAATATGTTTTGCCACAACACAAGAAATGCTCTTGCATTGTGAGGTAACTTTAATTAGTGGTTGCTAAAGCTAGCATCACTATTACTGTTGTTCATACTTTGTTCTTATCCACTTACCACTAAAACATGAGCATGTATTTCGCCCCACACCATTTGTGCTATGGTCATGTAAAACTTCCAGTGACGCCATAGAATAAACATTTTTGGTTCTTCAAAGAACCTTGCAGTGAACAGTTCTAAAAGAACCATTTCTTCTTATTGTGAAAAACAACATTTCAATATTCCGAAGAATGTTTTTCCACTATAAAGAACCTTGTGTGGAATGACAAGATTCCATGGATGTTAGAAGTTTTTCATGGAACTATAAATGTGAATAAAGAACCTCTATTTTAAGAGTAAATGTTACCTCTTACATTGTATGCCTTCTACTTTACGCTTTGTACCAAAACAGATGAAAAAAACTGAAGGAGGCACTGAGTCATATCACTTCAGTTTCAATTGAGTTCAATCCATTTCTTTCGGAACTTCATATATCATTTTAAATGGGCAGTGTTTTTTTTTTTTTTATAAAATGTTGATGGTTAAATGGTAAAAGTAATTGTTGTGTTTTTGAGAAACTGATTACCACATAAGCCACATATGTATAACGATTATATTTGTTGTGTCAAGGTCATTAGCACTGCACAATGTGAGTTTGTGTGGGTTTGGGGTGGAGGACAGTTTACTCATGTCAACATAAAGCGGACACACCAGCAGATAGAGGTAACTAAATCCCTCATTTGATATAGTAATTCATAATAAAATATCCTGAAATTGCATATTCATCACGTTTTTTAATGCTGTGCTTGCAGTGATACTGACTTCATCTGTTGTTAGTGCAATTTGTAAATAATTTATGAATTATGCTACAGGCCATCATTCTGATCAAAAGGCTCTTTTCTCACCTAAAGCTCCTTGGCAGATGTCTGTCCGTTTGGCACCGTCCACAATGAACTCAGGGTTTGAGCAGAGCTCCTTTAAAAAGGGACAATGTGAGAACAATTAGAGGTGATAGTGTTACGTTATGTAAAGGTACACCTAAATGACAATAGCTTGTACTTGCTCTTAGCTCTTAGTTCAGTTGAACTAATGTGCCGTGGCTTGTATATTCATAAAAGAAAAAAAAATACTGATAAAAAGCATCAACAATGTAAACTGATGAGCAGAGAGTCTGCATGTTGTAAGTATCAACAGACACATAAGATCATCCTCACACCTAAAGAGAAACCTGAGTTGCCGTCGGTTACCATAGTGAGCATATCGCGCACATGCATGAAAACCTATGCACACACACATAACAATACATGTTTTGTATCTCAGAAAAAGTACTGTTTGTTAGATTTTTTTTCTTTCATTGTATTTATGTATATAGTTATTGGACTCTTTGGAAGTTATTAGACTCTTTGGGTTTATTAAGATTTTAAGGCAGCGATTAAACATAAATTTTCAATTTTACCATTTATAAAATTAATTTAATAGTTGTATTAATCACTAAAACTCCTTCAATTGTACCTCGTGAATGCAAATATCACCTTAAAAACTTAGCTGATTTCAAATAGATCTGAATAAATACAAAAATAGATCATTAAAAATATGTTCAATGCGGCAACATCTAATTTAACAGTTTTTATTTATGAAATTTTTTTAATATTGCTATTATTAAATTATTAAATTTTGAATGAACCTTAAAACATTTTTTAAAATCGTTTTATGATAATGAATAGCGTGACAAAACAAAATACAGTTTTTAATATTTATGTTTATTTTAAATCAATATTTAATATTGATATTACTATTTTATACTGAATTAACCTCACTATATATAGAAAAATAAGTTTTTGCATTTAAGTAATTGGGTAAAAGTAATTTTAAGGTTCGTCTCAGGTAGAAATAAATTCTATAGAACATACAAAGATTACAAAAGCATACCTTAATATCTACCTAAACTCCACCTGTGTGGAAGAAAGCAAACACACACTGCAGTACCTTAGGTCTCTTCCACTGCACTCCGCTGGTCTTGGAGGAATACCGCCCGAGTTCATTGTATCCCAGAGAGTCGGATTCAGCAGGGAAGGTCGGGTCACAGAACAGGGTTCCTTTGGCCAGACATTCCTGCTTCAGGCTCTGGTAGTCCTGCTTGTTGAAGGGAATCGCCTTCTCATTTGTTCCCACTCCTTCTCCTCTATCCTGCTTCCTAGAAAGAACTTTTGCAATATTAGACATGCTGTCCTGTAGTCGGTCGTACTCAAGTTTCTCTGAAGCTTGTGTGGTGTACGTGCTTGTATGAGACTGATGCTGGTTTTAAAGTGAGAGCTGCTGTATGGTAAAGCGGTGAAGGGTGGAGTCAGACCCGTCAGCACATGAGGGCAAGTGTTGCTTTCAAACTGGTTTTGCACATCATGTAACCCTGTGATGCAAAATAAATAGTAGTAGATAAATAAATAGTAAAATGTAAATACTTTAGTTAACTTATTTTAATTTAGGAAAGGTATTTATAAGCAAATACTATGAAGGAAGGAAAGATGTGAATGTTTATATATAGCGCAATTGTATATTGTCACACTGGGGACCTGCTGTTTATTGACACTAACAAATATTTAAAAAAATTTATGTATTTATTGTTTTCTTTAAATATAGAATATTTTAATTGTGTTCATTTATTTACATTTTACATGCATGTTATATTTTCACATTAAAAAAGGAGAATTAATGGTAGTTAAAACCACAAAATAAGTAGGCCTATATGAACATGCAGGAATTCATAACGTTAAAAAAAAAGCATTAAAAATGTATCAAAATATAAAACTAGAAATTGTAATTAAGTGAGTTGAATAAAAATCCTCGACTGTCATAGCAAAAATATGATGAAAGTAGGCTATGTTTTGATCTACACTATATGGCCAGACGCTCATGCGTGCTGGTTTAACATTCAAATTCAAAACCACAGACATGAACATGTTTACAGTGCTTCCTAACAGCTTCAACTTCCAGTTCATCCTAAAATTATCCGGCCTCCTGAAGGTCTGTCAAGTTTTTAGACTCTAAACTCAGCTAACCACATGTATTCAGCAGCGTTAAGATTTGTGGGATTAAAGGTTCTAGCTTATTAATTAGAAAGTGGTGTGTATAACATGGCTAGGCCTATGTCCTGTAGGTTTTATGCAATCTCAAAATCATAGATACCACAAATCACCCCATTATTTTTCCCTAACAAATTTCAAAATCTGCCAAATCACATGCTTAAATGACATCACCGAACATTTTGTGATTGTGATTTGGAGTTTTCTGTTTTGTTTCGTAGTATTTATTATAAATGACTTGTAGTTTGTTGTTCACTATCAAAACTCATGAACGGTGATGCTACAGCCAACAAATTGCACGCTCTGGCTGAAACGACTTTAATATCCGGCAGATGGCGCAGTTGTGCAGATATTTGAGTTTAGAGCAACTTTGACAATCACTGGCAAAATACAGTTGAAGTCAAAACGTTACATACACCTTTCAGAATCGGCAAAATGTTAATTATTTTACCAAAATAAGAGGGATCATACAAAATGCATGTCATTGTTTATTAAGTACTGACCTGAATAAGATATTTCACATAAAAGATGTTTACATATAGTCCACAAGAGAAAATAATAGTTGAATTTATAAAAATTACCCCGTTCAAAAGTTATCCACAGCTGTGTTTTTTTGTTTGTTTTGTTTTGTTTAGTAATAGTTGTTCATGAGTCCCTTGTTTGTCCTGAACAGTTGAACTGCCTGCTGTTCTTCAGTAAAAATTTTCAGGTCCCACAAATTTTTTGGTTTTCCAGCATTTTTTAAATGTATGAGGTGGCAAGGCGGGTCTTTTACCCCACACACGGGGTAAAAGGCCCACCAGCATGGGGTAAAAGGCACACGGTATTAATACAAATACTTCAGCTAAAATAATGTTTTTTTTTTAAATAATGTCTAAGTTAATACTTGTTCAAAACAATCACTTTAGCAAAGTTTGTACTATTTTCTGCTTATTTCGAAAAATAATATAATTTTTTGTTCAATTTTTTGTTCAATTATTCTACAGCATGACTTCACGATTCAGTTCGGCTCATCAATGATTACCCCATCAACTTCGGTCAGAAATCTTGATGTAATCTTTGATGACCAGCTGACCTTCAAAGAGCACATTGCAAAGACTGCTCGATCCTGCAGGTTTGCACGACACAACATCAGAAAGATCAGACCCTTTCTGACAAAGCATGATGCACAACTTCTTGTCCAGGCCCTTGTTGTTTCTAGACTGGACTACTGCAATGCTCTTCTGGCTGGTCTGCCATCAAACACAATCAAACCTCTACAAATGATTCAGAATGCAGCGGCACGACTGATCTTCAACAAGCCCAAAGGAGCGCATGTTACACCTCTCTTCATCTCCTTGCACTGACTACCAGTGGCAGCTCGCATCAAGTTCAAGACACTGATGCTTGCGTACAGAACGACCACAGGCTCAGCACCCTCCTACTTCCACTCACTATTACGAACCTACATCCCCTCCAGAAGTCTGAGATCTGCTAGTGAGCGATGCCTTGTGGTACCATCATAGAGAGGCTCAAAATCACTCTCCAGAACATTCTCGTTCACCGTTCCTGGCTGGTGGAATGATCTTCCCACCCCTATCCAGAATGCTGGATCCCTGTCAATCTTCAAGCAACAACTGCTAAACACTTTAACCCTTGCTGAACACGTGGTCGATTTTGAAAGCGAAAGTGAAACCAATAAAACAGAGCAAATAAGACAGCGACTGCACGCTTTAGCGAGCGTCAGCTCGTTTAAATTAGGCTACATAGGCCTATAATTTGGTTAATATATTTATCAAAACAAATCCAACCGAATAGAACTCCACGCTTTTGAGCCGACTTTAATATCCGGCAGATGGCGCTGTTGTGAAGCTAATCGAGTATCGGCCTTCATCTCTACCGTTAGGAAGAAAATGTCAGAATGAACGAATGTAGCTTGTTTACACTCCAACATCCATTATTCATTTAAAATTAAACTGGCATCGCTGCTTCCCCACATGCCATTGCCAACTTAGCCATTGTGATAGAATAGGCTATTTTATGTAAACAATAAATAAGTTTATTTAAAAGTTGTTAATAGCCTATCTATTAAGTGCAGCATTAATAACTGGTGGTCAATCAGGTATTGTAGGCCTATGTTATCGTTTTCGCATCACAGTAGCTGTCAGGGTATTTATGTTAACGCACTTCTTCCTGATCTTCACTGTGTGCGGAAAAACGCGCAATAACGCGCTCATCACCGCCTGACCACGCCTGGAAGGTTTGGGGCGGAGAGTCACAGTAAACTAAGTTGAAGGATCGAGACATTTTTACATTTCTCAGATTTCTCGGGCTCTTCAGAAGTGGAAAATGTCGGGAGTCGCCTCTACCGTGGCCAAGAAGAGAGCGCAGGCTGCAGGGTTTGGAACTAACGCCAATGCCACCAAATACCTCAACCAGGACTTTGAGGCGCTCAGGAGACAGTGTCTCAGCGGAGGGACCCTGTTCTCAGACCCGTATTTCACAGCCGCGCCCGAATCCCTGGGCTTTAAAGAACTCGGACCCAGCTCGTATAAAACCAGAGGAATAGCCTGGAAAAGACCTAGGGTATGCTTTCAGTATCATAAGTTTTAATATCAAGGGCATCATTCGTTCACTTGTAAAGGTTAAACGGGAAATCATGCACTTTCTATTTTTATTTAAGATGCGTTATGTTGGACCGTTATCCATTTCTTTGCGAACGAAAGAGTTTCCGTACATCTTTCTTTGCACAAGTCGCGTTCTTGCGTTCTGTTTGCTATTTTTAATAACTTCAATAGCTGCATTTGTCGAACTGACGTATTCTTGGCTGCGTGTCGCTTTTTAGGGGCGCGTCGAGAGCGTTGCGTTTCAGCGGCGTTGCAAAACAGTCCAACTTTAAAAAGTCTTCTCGTGACCAGTGTGGGATTATAGAGGTGCGTTCCAAATGCTGCGTTCCAAATGCTCATTTAGAGTCTGAAAGACTTTTTAAGCTAATTGCTAAAGGTTTTGTCATATATTCGTGTTATGCAAATTTGTCTATATGTGACCATGGACCACAAATTGAGATTAAGATTTATACATCATCCTTAAAATGAATAAATAATTTTTCCATTGATTTATGGTTTGTTACACTGCAAAACCCAACAAGGGTAACTCAAACCGTTTGAGTAAACAAATTCCCCTTGGTTTAAACCATGTAAGTTTTAATTAAGTGATTAATTAAGTGCTGTTTGAGCATTAGTGATGAACACCTGCTGTTAACAAACAGAATCACTGAAGAAAAGAGAAACACCATCACCTTAGATGAAATAAACTGAAATAGAATGCATTAAGGCGAGACACTGCAGGTGAATAGGGTAAAAAAAATAACTAATAGTTATCACCTTACTTACCTAGTTGATTGATTACATTGATAATTGCAAACATTTTTTGTGTGACAAGCTTTCTAAAATGTTAGGTTTAAATATGCAAATGAGGCATTATTTAATGAAATATGTGCTAATTTGCATACATTTCTAGAACAAAAATCTAAACACTGGATGAAGTTGGTTTCAAAATTCTTATTTCATTTTATTGACATATTAGAGTCAAAAGTTTTTACAGAGGGAATTTTGGGTATCTCATTTTGTCACTCCATGATTCAGAAAATACTTAGAACAGACAGAAAACAATACATTTTCACAATTTTTGTGGAAAAAAAATGCATTCTGTTTAAATGGATGGTGTATTGATTATAGTAAAAGTGATTCTAAGAGCCAGCGGTTCTGTGACAGTCAGTTAATATAAAGGACTTTCCAAACAGTTTGCCCACAAAAAAAAAAAAAAAAAGTTTTAATCTATGGTAGCAGCTTGTGAACCTCAACAATGGTGACCATAAAAAAAAATGCATTGCAACATGATTATTATTTATTATTTATTTTTTAAATGGTATATAAAAGTTTTGATGTATTTACGGTAGGAAATTTACAAAATATCTTCATGGAACTGTTTCCTTCTTTACATAATATCCTAATGATTTTTTGGCAGAAAGAATAATCGATCATTTTGACCCATACAATGTATTGTTGGATATCGCTACAAATATACTTATGACTGGTTTTGTGGTCCAGGGTCACATATAATGTTTTGTCAATGATCCGCCCGATAATCCTAATAACTTGACCAGCCTACTGTTGCTATGGTTACCGTAATGCAATTTCTGTTTATTCTATTTATTCATTTTCACCAGGTGGTCAGATTAACAGCTGCTATTTTAATAAGTAAATATATCCTATTTTATGATTAGCTTTGTATATAGACCCACATATGAATGTAATCTCAATGTTTTAGTGTCTATGCTTTCCTTTTCATATCTGATTATTAGCCTGATTCTACATTTCAAAAAGGGTGTTATTGATGTCTTTTGCAGGAGCTGTGCTCAAACCCACAATTCATCGTCGGTGGAGCTACACGGACGGATATCTGTCAAGGAGCTCTGGGTAAAAGATTAAAAACATTCATCGACCTGCAAGAAACAAATTTTGAGATCCTTTGTTAATTCTCCTGGTTTGACTAAATGTGAAGAACCTGTCCATTATAGCCTACAGACTGTGTCTCCAAGTCAACAATACAACTCACTAAGTCACAGATGTCTTCTCGCTCTCCTCTCCTTATGTTAATTCTTGAAACACAGGATGCCTGCAAGTCAGTATTGTGTGCTTAACGTTTTAACTGCCTCAACCAGAAAATTAGCTTCCAGCCAACTGTGGCGCAATCAACGCTGTAAAAATGTTCTGTCAGGTAACCTCAAATGTGCTTTGTGGCATGATTCTTTGTAAAAGGTAACTAATTATTTACATCATTGCTTTGAATGGAAAGTAAAAATTAGAAACACAAGTTACTTTTACACTGAGACGCTCTCCTAAATCTTAAAAACGTGTTTACTTTAGCAGTCCTGTTTTGAGCTCTAAACCTGTATTTAAGCCACCGATATAGTTGTAAGCAACAACGAATTGGCTGTAACTACAAAAATGTGGGTTTTAAAGTGGCATAAGTGCGTTTACACCTGAATGTTAGATTTTTGGTGTAAATTCACTGAATCAAAACTGAATTGTTTCTTGGCTGTATGATGGTGGTGTTACTTTACTCCCTAATTTGATAAACAAATTTTATTGCATAATGCACATTACTTGTAACTGTGGTAAAGCCCATTATTAATTCTACGAAGCCTTAACAATGAATTAAGTTAATTGTGAACAAGCAAACACGCGCGCACACACGCGCACACACACACACACACACACAATGTAATTCCTAGAATAAGGGCGGGTCAGTATTTGAAGGATTCTTTTAACCTAGTGCTCATTCCAGTGTGGTTATTGTTAACTCAAACTAAAGCTAGTAAAAAAGTGTTTGGTGAAATAAAATAAAATAGAAATATTATATGAAAAAAAAAAATGAAATAAACTAACTGAAATAAAAATCTGAAATACTAAAATTCCTAAAATAATAATAAAAAAATATATAACTATTTTAAAAAAAGTTATAATAATGATATAACAAAAATGACATCAAAATTGAATAAATTTAAACTAAAATTAAAATAAAAACTGAAAATTAGGAAATAAAAAAGCTGATTAAAAATATCAATATATACTATAATAGTAGCCTATATAAGCAACACTTGAGGCTCATTGCATTTTCGTCTTTCTATCAGCTTTTCTCCTCTTTAAATAGTACAGTATGTAGGTTTTGATATCTATCTATCTGTCTGTCTATCTATCTATCTATCTATCTATCTATCTATCTATCTATCTATCTATCTATCTATCTATCTATCTATCTATCTATCTATCTATCTATCTATCCACTGTCCAAAAGCAGTTTGGAGGACTTGGAGCAACCAACTTCTATCTCAAAAGTTAATTTACATCATATTAGCTTTACACTAGTAACTTTAGTAACTTTACCCTCCCCTTCTGTACCTAATCTCACTTTCTTTTGCCTCATTCGTTCCTGTTTGTTGTGTTTACCACTAACCGAATGGCTGAGCCAAACACATAATACAAACCATCCAAACCTAGAAACTAGCCAGAGGGATTTTGCACACAACCCTTTTTGTTATTAAAGGCTGCAGTTAAAGAGAGAAGAACTTGGCTGTATGTATCCCGTAAAGTCTTGCATTAGAAACATACACGCAATGGCTGTAATGCGATACATGTGTCAGACTGCAGGAAAAGCAGCCTGTTGTCTTTTGAGGAGGGCACATTCAAGTCTCTGCAATTTCTACATACGTCTGCTGTCTCAGATTTGCAGCTCACCACTTGGCGTGACACGAAAACCACAATGGCGCTCATTGGCTGCCTGGTTCGATCATGAGTTTCATTTGCATCCCTCAAAATGTGTCTGTTCTTACTTGTCTTGCAGGCGTTTTGAACGTCACATTAAAAACGGTTGTCAAAGTTTCATTTTGCATTCCAAATGCAAGTATATGTAACTTAATTTCCATATCCATTAAAGATTTTAGTGAAAACAGGCCTGTATGTGGCTGTTTTAGCTACAGACCACAGAGCGGTCGTAAACACAGTCACAGTCTCACTTCCTGTCTCGCCGTCTCTCAGGTGACTGCTGGCTGCTAGCGGCCATTGCCTCTCTGACCCTGAATGAAGACGTTCTGGCGCGAGTGGTGCCCCCTGGACAGGGCTTCGGTGACAATTATGCTGGAATCTTCCATTTCCAGGTATCTGCAAGTTACACTGTTACAGTAAATGTGTCACTTTGCATGCTAATGTAAAACATGGACATTACTTTTGTGCAGTGGTTTATTGCTCAGTGCATTTATAATTGTATTAGTAGGCTATTCAAAAATAAACAACACTCCTTAAAAATACTGTGGTGATATCATGGTATTACCATAGTGAATGTCCAGAAAACATGGCATTGCCAAACAAGCATGGTAATACTATAGTACATTTTCATAAATAAAAAGAATTGTAATGCTATAGCGTAGGTTCAAAAAAATCATGGTAATATATAGTTCATGTCCAAAAAAATGACGGTATTATGTAAAAAAACAAAAAAAAACAATGTGGTAATACAGTACATATCTAATAAAAATATAGTAGTACTGTAGTATATGAGCAAAAACATGGTATTACCATGGCTATTTATATTACCATTCAAAAGTTCAGTAAAGGAGTCTGAAAGAAATGAATTCTTATTCAATTTCAAACATTTATTCAGCAAAGATGCATTAAATTGATCAAATGTGACAGTGAAGACATTTATAATGCAACAAAAAGATAACAAAATGCTGTTCTTTTGAACTTTCTATTCATCAAATAATCCTGAGAAAATATTATGGTTTCCACAAAAATGTGAAGCGCTAAAACTGCTTTCAACATATATAATAATAAGAAATAATTCTTGAGCATCAAATAATATCAGAATGATTTCTGAAGGATCATGTGACACTGAAGACTGGAGTAATGATGCTGAAAATACAGCTTTGCATAACAGCAATTAATTACATCTTCAAATATATGCGAATAGAAAACAGTTCATTTAAATCGTAAAAATATTTCACATTGTTACTGTTTTTACTGTATATTTGATTACTTCTTTCAAAAGCATTAAAACTTTTGAATGGTAGTGTGTATGGTAATGCCATAGTACATGACCAAAAAGCATAATAATAGCATAGTATAAGTCTAAAAGCCATCATAATAGTTCACGTACACCAAAAGTAAAAATATTTGGTGCTTTTTGCTTACTGCTTTTAATGCAGAGTTTGACTCTAATATATTAGTATATGGGTGTCTTTCACACGTTTTGAGATTGAACAGATAATGTGAGTCTGTACCCTTCACCTCCATCCTTTAGTTCTGGCAGTTTGGCGAGTGGGTGGATGTTGTCATTGATGACCGGCTGCCAGTGAAAGATGGCGAGCTGGTTTTTGTTCACTCCGCCGAGGGAAACGAGTTCTGGAGCGCCCTGCTGGAGAAGGCCTATGCGAAGTTAGTGTTTGTGTGTGTTGTTTCTTGCGTTTTTGTGTACTCACAGTAGAACCGCCACAACCAGAAAATGTATTTATTCATGGAACGTACTTTCTAAGAATAAACAACAGGTTACTTGTTTGTTTTCTTTAGAAACGTCAACTGATTTGAATTATTACTCACAATTTATTTATTCATTTTTGAATTTGTCGTTTGGACAATTCTATATAATTTAAAAGACTAGTGCAAAAAAAAACTCCACATGTACTGTCTGGATCTGGTTGATAGTGGACTTTGCATACAAGCACAGCTTTACTTACAGCAGGTGTATTCCTCAAATAAGGGTGTGGTATGTTTTTAACCTAGTGCTTAACCTGGCTAGTAGCTTTCACTCCCTTGCTATATATTTCTCTCTTACTCTCATTCTTTAGTGTTTATCATTGCCATCCGAACACATAATGTGGACCAGCTGTTGTTTGTTGCATTGTTGTGTGTAAGAATGCATTTACAGCCAGTGACTTGCTAATTTTGGAAATGGCCCCGCCCACAAGTGGTGTTGTCATACATGAGCATTTATAATAGGGATGAAATGCAGTGCTGCAGTGATGACATGCTTTTGCAGGCCAACCTGTAAATAACCATTAACCGGGTTCCTTTGCCCAAAACCTAATCTGATTTCTACATTGGCTTTTGGATTACTGCCGAAAATAAGCTCTTGTGACCGAAAAAAGTTTATGACTCTTTCATGTTTTGTTTATCATGATTATCTTCAAAGATTAACACAGCTTTTATGAATTTTATAGCATAAATACAGTCGTCAGAGGTAAAAAGCTAAACTTGGGCTATAGGCTAAACAAACTACATCAAGGTCACATGACTTCGCTAACATTAGGCTTCTGAAAACTCTTTCAGTCATTTTCCTGAAAGACTGAGCTATAATAGTTTGCAAGTGCGAGATTATAAACACAACGAGGCTGTAAAAGTTGAATAGTGACTAGATGAGTTTACCTGTTTGTTGTGATGACATTTGATATCCCTGAAAACCTCTGTAGTCAAATTTAACCCGTTGTTAGCAACCAAGTAAAAGCTTTTAAAAATCATAAGGGGGTGTTAGAATAAAACATGAGCATATGTTGAGCTTGTGTTCACCACAGACCTTAAAAATCCATTTTAAAAACCCAGTGACTTCAGGATGATCAAATCAAAAATGCTAAAATGCTAACTTCTTTCCAGGTTTTGGCCTACAAAAAATATGTGCAGCAGTCTGTGCACTGTGGATTATGTTGAGCAATATAGCCATTTTTACATAATTTCTCTTAATAGTTTTCATAGTTTTATAGTTTTTCCTTTTCTGCACTTAGAGATATTCTGTTCTTCATTCTATATTTCTGCCATTAATTCTACAGCACATTTACAGCTAGTTATCTGTAATGAATTAAATTTTAACCACTCAGTAAATATTTGACCATGACATAACAGAGAAGGAAGTAATTTCATGATTCCTAAATGGAGCTCCATCCTTTTCGTAGACATTCAAGTGTGCGAAACAACAATTAAGTCCATTTTAATCTTTGCATAGTATCAAAAATGGATTTACAGTAGTTTCTCTAAATGAGACTGTTTAACAATAGGTCTTAAATAATTTCTCAAACTGAGCTCAAAGACATGTGCGTACATGTAATGTACATGTTTTATGGTCTCTGGCAGGGTGAACGGCTGTTATGAAGCTCTGTCTGGAGGATCCACCAGTGAGGGTTTTGAGGATTTCACTGGAGGCATCGCTGAGAACTATGAGCTGAGCAAAGCTCCTTCCAACATGTTTCAGATCATCCAGAAAGCCCTGGAGGCTGGAGCTTTGCTGGGCTGCTCCATCGATGTGAGATTCCTCTGCCTGTATAGGACAATTATTATTATTTGACCAATCAGCAATCACTTTTAGGTCACAAGCCCCGCCCATTTTCAGGAATCCCTGTTTTTTTTTAATTCTGTGATGTAGATCACTAGTGCCGCTGATTCAGAAGCCGTCACCCGTCAGAAGCTGGTGAAAGGCCACGCTTACTCGCTCACAGGGGTGACCGAGGTATGAATAGAGCTATTGGCAGGCCTCTGTTTTTAATAATATAATACATTTTGACATTAGAGTACATTCTGCTTTTTCTCAGGTGAACTATCGTGGCCGCAAGGAGAAACTGGTTCGTATGCGCAACCCTTGGGGGCAGGTGGAGTGGACCGGAGCCTGGAGTGATGGGTACGATTTGAAACAATTTGCTAAATGTAACTGAAATAGCAAAAAATCTTGTGTGATTAAAATGGTTGTTGATTTTGTTAACCACAAAGACAAGACAAAAAATGTGCATCATGACGATAATTTTATTTAAACTTGATGATGGAAAAAAAAACAGTGGCATAACTGTGGGTCTCAATCATTACCATGAGTATTCCGCATACAACCATCATGAAATGAACAAATCTAAAATGTATTCTAAATTTGTGAAAAAATTAAGGAGCAACTGAAACCACATATACAAAAATCACATACTCAAATAAATAATCCACACACTTATTACTGAATGAAACCCAATGTTTACTCAATGTTTTTGCATGTATTTTTGTTAAATATTTATACAAAATCAATAAATAAATTGTTGAATTTGGAAATGAGTCATTAATAACAGAGGTTTTTATTTACATATACCATTCTTAAAGGTACAGTACAAATAAAAGTTTCATGTTAAGGGTCAACGAGAGGGTGTATATTGAGACTATTTGGAATGCAATAAATCCTGACTCCTGATAAAATTATATGATATGGCCTCTGTGAATTATTTTGAATATTTTTAATGGACTTCTATGAAACTAATTTGGAAACAGTAGCATCACTGATGGTTATATGTTTATTTTCTCTTTCATGTAGTTCATCCGAATGGAACAGTATTGCCGCTTCAGAGCGGCCGAACGCCAACGCTGAGGATGGAGAATTTTGGTGCGTTTACAAAATTCTTTATCTATGGATCCAGATGGATCTAGATACTGTAATCTAGACACTTGGATTTTATATTCCTTCCTATTCTCCATGCGTTATATATTATATAATATATTTTCTCTGTCTGTTCAGGATGTCCTTCTCAGAATTCCTTAGCCATTACTCTCGTATAGAGATCTGCACTCTGACCCCGGATGCCATTACCAGCGACTCAGTTAAACACTGGGCCGTGACCAACCACGACGGCACATGGAGGAGAGGCTCTACTGCTGGGGGCTGCAGAAACAATGCTTGTGAGCACAACATACACAAACACACAATCAGGCATCGGAAATCAAATTCTCAAATTTTTGTGAATCGCTTCATTTCAGTGCAAAAATTGACTGATATGGACAAAGTTCAGTTGGTTTGGTTTGTTTAACAAGCCAAACCCAAATGTTGTGGGTTCGAGTCTCAGGTCTGGCAGGGATTGTAGGTGGGGGAGTGAATATCCAACACTCTCTCCACCCTCAATACCACGACTGAGGTGAGACCCTTGAGCAAGGCACCGAACCCCCAACTGCTCCCCGGGTGCCGCAGCAATGGCTGCCCACTGCTCCACGGGTGTATGTTCACTACTGCGTGTACACTTGGATGGGTTAAATGCAGAGAACAAATTCTGAGTATGGATTACCATACTTGGCCACACGCCACTTCCATTTTTTGTGGTGCATTGTGTAATTTATTCAGTAAACGTTTCCATTGTAGTTACGCTTATTTTATTTTACCTGCATCTTGGTGTTACAAAGTTTGGTTTAGTTTTTTTAATAATATTGCTGACGGCTATGACTATTAACTAGCATTTTGGGATATCGCTTTAAAAAATGCTGAATGGAAACGCCAAGATGTGCATAAATACATAAAAATACACAAAAAAATACATAAAAAACTTATGGATTGGATAAATTGGATAAATTGTTCATAAACTACGATGGAAACACAACTACCGAATAAATTCCTCAATGCGCATCAAAAAAGTCATGTGACTTTGCGCAATGGGAAAGCATAACTGGACTAACCAGCAGAGCTGTAACATGGGGAGCATGACAACGGATTTAGGCATCCAAATGCAAGACTTTATTTCCAAAATGGTCAAAACAGGCAGGGACGAGCACCAGCAAACAGTATAATCCAAGGCAGAGGCAAAAGAGTAATCCAATAGACAGGCAATGGTCAGGGCAGGCAGCAAACAATCAAAAAACAAGGAAACAATCCAAGGATCAAAAACACAGGTAAACTAGGGAACACGGAAAGGCTAAACTCAGAAACTAAGAACAAGGAATGGCTATGCAATAATCAGAGGTCTTGGAGTGTGTGTGAACAACTTTTATACTAGACAAGGAGACCACATGACAAAACTAACCAATGAGAACAAGACACATGTAACTAGATTGCCAACCACCAATTAGTTGAAGGAAGAAGAAGAAGAAGAAGAAGACACATGTAACCAAGGAACCAATCAGAACATAACACAGACAAGGGTAGCACATGACAAGATCACATGAGGGGAAAGGAACACACGAGAAATGGAGTCCAGAATACAGGGGCAAGAGTCTGAGGTGGAGTGCCCTCTGGTGAGAGTCCAGGGCACTCCAGCTGGTGATCGTGACAAGATCAATGTTGCTGCACAGAATCTGAAATGCTGTTTTGGTCATTCTGAAATAAAGTGGTTTGGTATAATTACCTCCCAGAACTGAACAAACTACTCCCAAACAGTAGACATCTGCCTCCAAAAGTAAGATAAAACATGACTGCATTTATTTATGTTTCGTCTATGCACTTTTTTGATATTTGGTGGCAGATTATCAGGAAGTTGCGATTTTATTTTCTTCATCTTGCTGGATGGTAGGCTAATGGTGCTTTATTGGCAAACATTTTACAATTTTGCACATAAGGTAAATTTGCAACTTTGATTAATGCATAGCTATTGAGACCTTCTAAGTTATTCAGTTGGCTAAATGTGTTTCCATTGATGTTTTGCGTACTTTATTTTATACGCATCTTGGTGTTACGAAGCTCGGTTGGTTTGGTTTGTTTAATTAATAACTCGCTGACGACATCCATTCATTGCTTCTCAGACACATTCTGGATGAATCCTCAATATGTGATTAGGCTGAATGAAGAAGATGACGATCCAGGTGATAATGAGGTGGGCTGCAGTTTCGTGGTGGGTTTGATTCAGAAGAACAGGCGCCGTCTGAGGAAAGCGGGAGAGGACATGCACACTATTGGCTTTGCTATTTATGAGGTGGGTGGAGACACAAGGAGCCGACTACACATTGTGATTATGATGTATGGAGAGGAAATTAACATAATTACTTTAGTAGAACCCCCAGATTACATTTGTATAACATCAAGATTTCTTTTTGTTTGCTTCCACAGTTACCTTCACAGGTAAGAGTTAAACTCATTTACCTTGACCAATCATACCATTAATCACAGTACTTCTGGCTCACTGATTGGCCTTTGTCTCTGTCAGTTTCACGGTCAGCGTGACGTGCACCTCGATAAGAACTTCTTCCTGACACACGCGCAGAAAGCTCGCTCTGAGACTTTCGTTAACCTGAGAGAGGTCTGCACACGCTTCAAGCTGCCTCCTGGAGAGTACCTCGTCGTGCCGTCCACCTTCGAGGCCAACAAGGATGGAGACTTTTGCCTGCGCGTCTTTTCCGAAAAACAGACCGAAACACTGTAACGTATCTCACCAGTGTAAAGTTGATCTACTATATGCCAGTATGACTGTGCATATTTTTATTTTGAATACTTGGTTCTGAATTTGATTGGATAATCTTGTGTTTATTCCCAGACCATGTGATGACCCTGTGGATGCTGAATTACCTGATGTAAGCAAATCACAAGATGGCAAAGCTCTTAAAAGTCAGCCAAAAGTTTCCAACCAAAGTGGCAAATTCAACTTATGCAAAAAATTGGAATATCACATAAAACATTTGCAAATTAAGCACTGTTTCCATATGTGTTCAAGAGAACAAAATCAGCACTCCCTGGGAAATTGGTGCAAAGTATCAATACTAAAAAATGAAAGTTTCGTTTTCCAGTCCTAACTGTTGAGGCAAAGTCACATTATTTTTTTGTTGCACTTTGAAGAATTTATTCAGTGAATGTGTTTCCACACATTTCCACAGTTTATGTACAAATATTCTTATCGTATCGAAAAATGATCCTCCTTTATTGAGTCTATACACGTTTTATAGGAATTTTAAGATTTTATTTGCAACTCTGTGTTTCCATACAGCATATTTAAATGCAAAACAAATCTCAAAATTTGCATAAATGGATGAAAACATTAGCTACTGACTGATTTTCCACGGCCACAAATTGTTGATTAATGCTGAAAATAATTTAATAAAAATAAGTAATTAATAAACACAATGACTACCACTACTACTACTACTAATAATAATAATTATTATTATTATTAGATTTTTTGGTGGTAATCAAGATATTGTCAAAAGGTCTTATTGAACCTGGTACATTTCTTTAAACTATGCTTCCTCTTGCTTTCAGGAGATTGTCTCAGATGATGAAGTTGATTCTGGATTCAGAGGCATGTTTGTAAAACTCGCTGGAGCTGTGAGTAGAGATGACTTGTTATGCAGTAAACATTTATGTTTTTTCAACAACAAAAAAAGCAGAGCAACTGATGCATACTTCTCTCTGTAGGACATGGAAATCTCAGCCTCAGAGCTCATGACTATCTTAAACAAAATCATTGCGAAACGTAAGTACTCTCGCATCCTTTATTTTCTGCTCGAGATCTAATGAAGAGTCTGAGTCTAAGGAGCTGCTTTATGTGTTGTTTTGCAGGAACTGACATAAAGACGGACGGCTTCAGTTTGGAGACGAGCCGTATCATGGTGAACCTCATGGATGTATCCTCTCAGCTGCAGTTGCTTACTTTTCGTTGTTTGTGTTAACATGGCGTATGTGCTTGAGCCTGGAATCACAAGAATTTGGTATGTTGTTGAATTGTAAATTTCCCTTGACTGTATCTCAGGATGGTGGGAATGGAAAACTGGGTTTGGGAGAATTCGCTACTCTGTGGAAGAAAATTCAGCGATACCTTGTAAGAGATACACCAGAAGCCTTTAACACCATTATCCATTTAAAATAATTTCTAAATGTCATGACATGTTGCTCTATTTTATAATAACCCCAGGGAATTTACAAGAAGAATGACATGGATAATTCAGGAACCATAAGCACTCCAGAGCTGCGTTTGGCGCTGAAAGAAGCCGGTGAGTCTCAGATACTCTCACAGAAATCATTTTGGTGGCATATTTTACTATTCACTGCTTGTGTTCTCTTTCCTCTTCTAGGATTCACTCTTAATAACACTATATTCCAGCTACTGGTAGCACGTTACGCAGAGGCAGACATGACTCTTGACTTTGATAACTATGTGGCCTGCCTCATGCGTCTGGAGATGATGTTCCGTAAGTCCCTTGGGTGTTTGTTTACTAAATGTTTTAGCAGATTTGACCCTAAAATCATCATAGAAAATGTCTGCAGATTGTTTATAATGGGGCCTTGTGTAGGGTCAGCGCCCCCTGTAGTTCTGGAGCACCATTAGTAAATTTACCTCTCATTTTCAGGGGTTTTTAAAAAGATGGATCCCCACCAAAGTGGCTTGATTGAGCTGGACTTCCAGCAGGTTTGTCGTGCTATAACATTTTTGAAAATTCAATAATTTGAATATAAATTCAATTTTGCAAATAGATAGATAGATAAATACGTACATACTTTTTAAATATTTTCCTTTGTCTTTTTTAGTGGCTGAACTTCACTATGATTTAGAAGACTGATCGCCAGACCACACCACTCAAGAGTGAATTATTAAAATTACATGTGTTAAATTTTTTTTGTATTTACTTTTATTTTTTTAAATGGTCTATTGCACTTTCCACCAGTCTTACTTTCAAAGTGTTGCATGATTTTATTGCGTTTGACGCTATTTTCGTTTACAAATGCAAGCATCCTTGAACTAGGAGAATCTTAACCACTGTATAATAATAAAAAAGTGTGTTCTTCTTATGAATGTTTGTTTTCTCTCCAAAGGACATTATTAAACACTTTTGAAAGTGTACGAACTTGTGTTTTTGTACATGATTGCATTAAGTAAAGCTGGATTTCCGGTCCCTTTCAGAAATCTTTGCTCAGAGGCAGTTTATTCGGCTCATCACCTGAGATTGAGGTCTCTGCAGAGTAAAAGAGGGCGTTTCTGAATTTGTGGGTGTTTTCAAACTGCTGGGAGTTTCTCAATCATACAAAGAAAATGATCCCCCTTACCTAACCCCACCCCTAAACCTACCATCACTATGACGTCAGCCAATCAGGACACATGGTCTAAAAACGCCCCGATCTGGTAACTCCCATTACTTTGCTGCAGAGACCTATACTTGCATCACCTGTCAATCATTCGTTAGTCCCGCCCTCATAGGCGTGGCCGTGCACTGCGGTACCCTGATTGTTGTGACTCTTCTGCACTGATCCGTTCATCAATCTCTCTTAAAACGCACCTGCTGGGCTGATATAACCATAGTGTCAACTAAACGCTGGTAAGTTTAGCTTCATTTGTCCGTGTCAACTATCTGTGACATCCGTCCGTTTTGTGTCAAAGTGGGAAACCTTCGCCCTATATTTCCAGCAGCTGTCGAAACATTTTTTTTTTTTTTATTTTATTTCTAGCGGTGCTAGTGAATCGGTCTTATTAATTTATAAGCAAAGCGTCATCAATTATTCATAGGGCGTGCATCATACATCCATTGCATGTATATATGTGTGTATATAATTTAAACATTCAGTAATATTGCATTTTCTAGGTTTGTCTAGGTTATGGCCATCTGAACACAAAAATAACTCGGACTGAATTAAATATTACAGTAATAGCTCTATATAAAGCAACATGAGTGAATATGTGCAGCTGTTTTTGAGGGTGTGTTCATTTATCATCTAAAACAAACACTAGAGTGCTGATGTTCAGTCTGGCCTATTGATCTCACATCACAAGACAGCTGACATTTAGTATCAGTAGGCAATGCTGTGTTTACATACCACATTGCAACTCGGAGAAATCCAGTTAAAACTGGTTAAAAGTTCATTATTTTGGTAAAAATTGAATTTGGAGAAGATCCACTGTCCTTTTTATATTATATATATAAATGTGATTGACATGTACATTTACACACTGACATGCAGGCAACAAAAATACAGCAAACTACCATGGTAATATCTTTTTTGGAGATATACCATGGTTTAATAGTTTGAAGTACTTTGGACTTCCATGTAAATATGATGGATATATACACTGTGTAAGAGTATTGTATTGCCACAGGTTAGCATCACACTGTACATGTATTTTGCAACATTAACATGAAACATGAATGTTAGCAATGAGCTGTTTTCTTCTACTGTCTACAATATATTTCTAAATTACCTTTTTCTCCTTAAGCTCGCGGCCCACACAAGGAACCTAAGGTATATTCACCCTCTTTGTCTTTCTGTGGTTGCAGTTCCAGAAAGGAATGATAATGAACTAAATGTCCAATGCTAGCATAGTTATCTTAGCTGGGTCTATGTGGTTTTCTTTAGCTACCACTTAGAGAACTGCCCTCCATGGACATTATCCATGAACTCATGGCTCGTGTAATCATGTAGTCATGTAAGTATTCAGGGTCTGGCAAGGTTTTTTATTATGTTTTTTTTTTCTGCAGAGATGATGGGTAACCATATTACAAGACAACATGGAATTAGCCAGTCATTAGTAAACCTCTCTCCAACCTCATTAGAGAGCTTATCGAGTGTCTGTTGTAGAGGGCATTTCTCTCAGCTAGCTGGACTAAAAGCTGCATGAATGCTGCTGCACTAATAATGGCAACGTGGCTGACCATAAGCGAACACAAGCAAGCATCATAAGCCTTTTAGCAGCAGCACTTTGCGCTAAATGCTCCGAGACATTGAATGCGCGCTGTCAAATGATGGTGCTAGTTCTGTGCTAGCTTCTAGTAACCAGTCTCCATCTGCCATATGCACACACTTTCAGTCATTTGTTTGGTTTGGTGTAGCGGTTAAAGCTCTGGGTTTGTAACCAGAAGGTTGCAGGTTCGATTCTCACAAGAAACCCAGGAGCTATAATCGTTTAAAGGGAAGTTCATCTAAAAATGATAGTTCTGTAATATTTGACTCTTTCTCATGTTGTTCCAAACCTGAATTACTTTCTTTTTTTCCATGGAACGCAAACCAATAAGTGTCCACTCTTTTCCATGTTACAAAAAGTGAATGGGATCTTAGGGATATGGGTTTGGAAAAAATATGGGATTTACTTTGGATTAAAGCATGTGTTTAAATGACTACTTCCTTATATTGGTGCACTACAGCATGTATTCAATTGGAGGAATGTCATCACGTATCTACAAGGAGCGCCTGCAGGCAGAAGGGATGGGAAGCAATGACAATGCGGTCAAGTTCCTGAACCAGGACTACGAGGAGCTGAAGAGAGAGTGTCTGGAGAGTGGCAGGCTGTTTGAGGACCCCTGCTTCCCTGCCGTGCCACAGTCACTGGGCTTCAAGGAGCTCGCGCCACACTCCTCCAAAACACGTGGTGTGCAGTGGACAAGGCCCACTGTGAGTGCCGCAGAGCATGGCCTATTACTGCTAGCTAATGCATAGTCACTATTTTTGGCACATTTTAATACATTGATTGGGAGGGAGTGGGAGGACAACGACAGAAATTACACAAGGTTGGCTCGAACTTTCATTTCCCACATTAGAACTAAGACACTGCAATATGTTCTAACTACTAAGACAAATCTCATGTTTTTATTTCTAGCACATCTTGACACCTTAATTGATTGGGATGCAAAAGAGAGTACAGGAAATGAAATGGGAGGAACAAGATTGAGAAACTGCATGAGCTAGACTTGAACTCTCATTTCCCATATGAGAACCAATGTGCAACTTCTGGTGTTAATTACTGAGAAAAGGTTCTTGCTTTCTTTTTTGACATTTTTCAGTTGTATTGATTGTTAGAGTAGAGAAAGGGCAGGAAATGAAGTTGGAGGATCAAGATTGATTAATTACATGAGCTAGATCCTCATTTCTCACATGCAAACCAAGGCAAAACTACTAAGTCATGGCTCCGACAGTGGAGGTAACGTGCAACTTGGAGTTAGTTCAGCTCTTAAAGAGTTGTTATTTTCTAATTGACTGACAAAAATGAAATATCCATCCTCCTTAAAAAAAGAAAATTAGAAAAGTTTTGTTTATATATGCTGAAGCATTTAATTCATTATTTAAATTGTATTAGTAATTTAATTTAATTGGACTGTGTGTCCTTCTCAAAGCTCAAACAATATTTTCATAGCTTAACTGACAGTATCCAAACTGTACAATATACCTGTATGTACTTAAGACTACTTTGCATTTGACAAAGAAATTGAGTGAAAACCTCATCTCACAGATGTATGATGAGTATGTTTGAAGATACAGTTGATGTGAAATCATGAAAGTGTGTTGTTTTAGGTTGACAGGTACAGTAGCACATCTTGGTTGTTGTGTTTGCTTGCCTAATGTTTGCAGGAGCTGTCAAACAATCCTCAATTCATAGTGGGCGGAGCCACACGTACAGATATTTGCCAGGGGGCCCTAGGTGAGTATATACTGTATTAGCCTGGGTGTGTATGTTTTTTTGCATGCTTGCACACGTTCGCCCACTGAATGTCAGGAGCTTTGTTTGTGCTTCAATGCAGTTTGGGTGATCCAGCAGCTTAAATCCAAGCAAAACCGAGTGTGTCTGTGAACTTCACACATACTGCTGTCGAACGGTGCCACACAAATGTAGAAACGTTAGACTTTCTTCTGAACGTACCAGTTAGGATACTTGCAGAAAAGCAGCATACACACAGCATATAGACATACACACTGAGCTATTAGCATGGATGTCAACATACTGTAATGTAGATAGACAGATAGAAATAGATAGTCAGAAAGATGGATGGATGCATGGACTGATAGATAGATAGATTTTGTGTATATCACTGGAACACTACATCAACCAATCAGAAGCCAGAACTGGAACTATATGTTTTATTTTACTGCATATATAATATATTTTGGCTGTATGACCACTGGTTGTATGAATGAACTAATGGCAAATCCCTCTTAGTCAAAATATGATTCATAACACCTCTATGATCACAATTTGAAGTGTTTTCTGTTGCTGTAAAGAGGAAGTGTGTGTGTGTGTTTCCTGGCTGGTGGGGAGTGGTTAAACATGATGTCTGAGTGGTGAGTCACACAGACTCGGGTGTGTAGCATTAGAGAACTCTGGGATCGCTGGCTGCAAGCTACAGCTCATGGTGTGTGTGTGAGAGAGAGAGAGAGAGAGAGAGGGTTTGCACTCATAAGTGCCAAACAAAGCGTGTGTTTGTACAGCAAACATTGGGTGGAGGAGGATGGTGAAGCTTATCACAGATATGCGTTATACCTCTCATTTAGCACACAGAAAACCTCATGACGTGGTTCAAGCCTCTGCAGCCAAAGGGGTTTGGCTTTGACAAGGTTGTTTGAGAAAGCAGCTTTCATCCAGAGTAAATGTACAGTACTGAAACTGTGCTGTTATCTCCTTGTACAAACACATTCTCCACCCCCTTTTTGGCTGTGGGTGGAGAGCTCCCCTAATGGAGCATTGTAGTAAATACTTTATTATTTTCTATGGTCATTTTTTTTCTCCACTCAGGTGACTGTTGGCTGTTAGCTGCCATTGGGTCCCTGACTTTGAACGACAGGCTGCTTCACAGAGTTGTACCTCATGGACAAAACTTTACGGACGAGTATGCCGGCATCTTCCACTTCCAGGTGCACAGCCGACTGTTAATGAATGACAGACATGTAAAACACACATTAGCAGATACAATACAAATACAAAGTTCTTAAACTTCTGCTTTTCATTCTTTGTTTTGATAATTTACTATTTTAATATTTTAGAACTATAAAATATAAATTTTTATTAAAGGAGTTAATAAACTCATTTTTTACCCGAAAATAAAGATTTGTTAAAAATCTACTCCCCATCAGGCCATCCAAAATGTAGATGAGTTTATTTCTTCATGGAAACAGATTTGGAGAAATTTAGCATTACATCGCTTGCTCACCAGTGGATCCTCTGCAGTGAATGGGTGCCGTCAGAATGAGAGTCCAAACAGCTGATAAAAACATCACAATAATCCACACCACTCCAGTCCATTAATTAACTTCTAGTGAAGTGAAAAGCTGCGTATTTGTAAAGAAATTCATCATTAGGACATTTTAACTTCAAACCATTGCTTTAAATTGCTTAAGCATTTTCATCTCAAGATAAAGACCTGCCGAAATTAACAATGTTGGTCAGCAATCGACGTAATGTTAAATTTCTCCAAATCTGTTCCATTGAAGAAAGATAGATGATCCACATCTTGGATGGTCTGATGGCGAGTCACTTCTCAGCAAATTTTTGTTTTTGGGTGAACGGTATCTTTACATATATACAGTGGTGTGAAAAAGTGTTGGCCCCCCTCCTGTTTTTTTTTTTTTGCATGTTTGTCACACTTTAATGTTTCAGATCATCAAACAAATTTCAATATTAATCAAAGATAACACAAGTAAACACAACATGCAGTTTTTAAATTAATTTTTTTTATTATGAAGGGAAAACAAAATCCAAACCCACATGGCCTTGTGTGAAAAAATGCTAATGCCTAAACCTAATAACTGGTTGGGCCACCCTTAGCAGCAACAACTGCAATCGAGCGTTTGCGATAACTTGCAATGAGTCTGTTACAGCGCTGTGGAGGAATTTTGGCCACTCATCTTGGCAGAATTGTTGTAATTCAGCCACATTGGAGGGTTTTCGAGCATGAAGCGCCTTTTTAAGGTCATGCCACAGCATCTCAATAGGATTCTGGTCAGGACTTTGACTCCAAAGTCTTCATTTTGTTTTTCTTCAGCCATTCAGAGGTGGATTTGCTGGTGTGTTTTAGATCATTGTCCTGCTGCAAAACCCAAGTTTGCTTCAGCTTGAGGTCACGAACAGATGGCCGGACATTGTCCTTCAGGATTTTTTGGTAGACAGCTGAATTCATGGTTCCATTTATCACAGCAAGTCTTCCAGGTCCTGAAGCAGCAAAACAGCCCCAGACCATCACACTACCACCACCATATTTTACTTTTGGTATGATGTTCTTTTTCTGAAATGCTGTGTTGCTTTTACGCCAGATTTAATGAGACACACACCTTCCAAAAAGTTCAACTTTTGTCTTGTCAGTCCACAAGTCTTGGGAAACACTTTTTCACACGGGGCCATGTGGGTTTGGATTTTGTTTTCTCTTCATAAAAAAACCCCTTCATTTAAAAACTGCATGTTGTGTTTACTTGTTATATTTGATTTAATATTTAAATTTGTTTGATCTGAAACATTAAAGTGTGACAAACATGCAAAAAAAAAAAAAAATCAGGAAGGGGCCCAACACTTTTTCACACCACTGTATCTTTATCATAACATTTGTTTTGCTAATATGTTTTTTTCCCATGTTCTGCAGTTCTGGCAGTTTGGCGAGTGGGTGGACGTTGTGATTGATGACCGTTTGCCTGTAAAAGATAAAGAGCTGATGTTTGTTCACTCAGCGGAGGGAAATGAGTTTTGGAGTGCCTTGCTGGAAAAGGCCTATGCCAAGTGAGTCTCTTACTCTTTCTTTTTATATAACAGTCATAGGGACCATAACATGTGCACATGTGCCTGTAGGCTGAATGGCTCATATGAAGCTCTGTCGGGAGGGTCCACCACCGAAGGCTTTGAGGACTTCACGGGTGGAGTGGCCGAGATGTACGAGCTGTGTAGAGCTCCCAAAGACTTGCATCGCATCATTGCCAAAGCCTTGGAGAGAGGCTCACTGTTGGGCTGCTCTATTGATGTGAGTCCCCACAGCGCCTACTACAGGCCTGGAGACACAATGCAGCATTTATGGCTCCATTTACAAATTGTTTTGTGTAATTTGAGTGCATTTGTCTGGTAGATTACCAGTGCCTTTGATATGGAGGCTGTAACCTTTAAGAAGCTGGTGAAGGGGCATGCATACTCAGTCACGGGTCTCAGAGAGGTCAGGATCACCTCTAAAATGTATCTGGAGCTCATTCATTTACCATTTAAACTATTTGCATCAAACAAAGTTGTTGTTTTAATTTTAGGTGAATTTCCGTGGCAGCAGAGAAAGGCTGATCCGCATCCGAAACCCTTGGGGGCAAGTTGAATGGACAGGGGCTTGGAGTGACAGGTGAGTCAACCAATCAGAATGAATTCGGATAGACTTTCTCATACAGGACTTGCTCATAGTGTAACACTTATACTTAATTTCCAGTTCTTCTGAGTGGGTTGGGATTGATCCAGCAGAGCGAGAGGAAATGAACAATCACATGGAAGATGGCGAGTTCTGGTAAATCAGAAATTGGATATTTATGGTTCTCACACCTTTAACAATGCGCTCTGTGTTATGACTGAGACTCACTCCCAAAAAGAATAAATTATTTCATTCTTAGATGTTAGCAATTGAGAGTCGACTCCAAAGCTTTCGATTCCCCTGCATGAACTGAAGTGTTTATTACCTTGATTACCAAACTACTACATATCCCAGAAGAGCTGTGACTGCTAAACATGAGGATTTTTATTTATCCCAATCACGTAAATCCTTGGTTCTGTTCACAAAAAATGGACTTGTTTGGATTCATTCACTGATTCAAGCCCCTGTCACACATACAGACTTCGCTGGAAAATTACTGGTAAATTGCCTTAAAGAGATCATGTGTGAACAGGACCTTTTAAAAAATACCGGTAAATTCGTTCCAGCATTTTACTGGTATGAAAAGTTGTAACATTACCAGTAAATTGCCGGAATGATGCTCTGTGTGAATGCAGAATGAAAAGTACCGGTATAAGAACGTACGAGTTCAGAACGCGCTGACATAAGACGTCTACTCCAGGCCAATCTAGAGCGATGAAATTCAAAACTCTTGGCTCTGGGCCAATCGTAACATTCTGATGCAGATGACGCATTGACTCCGTGCTGTGTAATTCGGTTTGAAGTCATCTAATATAATGTCTCTGGCCCAAAAGCGCTGCATGAATGTGAACGTTTGACACAAAAATGAAAACATCTACAAAAACGCTGATCACATATACGCCTCCACGTTTACAAACACGACACTGGGAGGCGCAGCCGTTTAGAGGTCATTTCTGGTTAATAATGTGACAGAATTTACCGGTAATTTGAAACCGATGTGTGAATGGTGTTTTTTTTTTTTTTTTGGAAAAAAGACGTAACGTCGTTGCCTGTGTGAGTAGCGCATTTTTGAATTCACCGGTAAATCCATTCTGGTTATTTTTTGGCAATTTACTGGTATTGCTGTGTGAAAGAGGCTAGTGAGTCTTTTAGTCATAGTTTTTTTTTTTTTTTTTTAGTTTTGTGAGTCTTTTAGTCATTTTTTTTTATTTTTTTTTTATGTGAACTATATATTGTAAAAATTTTATAATTTGCTGGAATCATTCTCTGGAATCAACTCCTTCAGGTTCAGGGTAGAGTTGCACCAGCCATTCGTAATTTCTTCCTTAAATTAGAATGTTAAGTCCACACTAGAGGCTTAGTAACTACTAGCTAGTTTGTAACTAAATCTATACATTATTTGGTTCCACCAGTTGTTCGTAAGGCAGGACGTAGCTAGTAGTTCGTAAGCTCTCTGTAAAGTAATGCGTAGTTGCATAATATGACGTTTACCCTAAATAATCCAATAGAAACCTTCAAATACGTGAGCAGAACTTGATTAAATGCAAGTTTAATGTCCGCAACATTGACCGAAGCGCACAGAGGCGCGCTGTAGATGGGGTGTTGAAGACTTGATAATAAAAAAGTAGGTTTATTCACAAGTGTAAATGTCAGCAGCATCATATATGCCAAAAGGATTGATGCAGTTCATCAGTCTGCTGTTTTATTCCAACCGTTACTCCTGAGAAGTCGCTTCTGTAAATATTTAGTTTATGCGTAGAGTTACACTTCAACAAACAAATATTTAGTAGTGCGTAAGTTGTAACTTAGTGCCCATTTACGTCAAAACTAGGCTAAGTTGTAACTTACGTACAGCTGGTGCAACCGGCCGCTGTTTACTAAATTATCATTTCTGTTTCCCTTCACATAATTTTATTGACACTCTGTTCTCTGGCCTCTTCAGGATGTCATTTCAGGAGTTCAAACGTCAATTTTCTCGTCTGGAGATCTGTAACCTCACGCCAGATGCTCTGAGTGAAGATTCTCTAAATTTCTGGAACACGATTAAGTTTAACGGCACCTGGAGGAGAGGAAGTACAGCAGGGGGCTGCAGGAACCACCCCAGTGAGATCCCTTCACAGTCACACAACCCCAATGAAACTTATGCATCAGCTAAGACATACTACATTACACACTTATCTTTTTTTGTTGTCAGATACATTCTGGATAAACCCTCAATATAAGATCACACTGCTAGAGGAAGATGATGATCCTGAGGATGATGAGGTAGCCTGCAGCTTGCTGGTGGCCTTGATGCAGAAGGACAGGCGACGTTACCGCAAGCAAGGGCAGGACATGCACACCGTTGGCTTCGCCTTATATGAGGTCGGAGGACAAATGCGAGATACAACAATCACAAACTTTGTTAAATAAATATCATTCTTGACTAATTTCTTGTCTTTTATTCCTGTTTTTATTTAGGTCCCAGAAGAGGTATGGAATCTTTTCAGTATTAAATTAATTTAAGGTGAAGTGTGTTAAAATGCTTGTAATATGCTTTTATTAAGACTTTAATTAAGCTATTTTTTTGGTTAATTTTTCCTAAATGTATAAAGACTGTGTCTCTGGTGTTTTGAAAACATTCCTCTGTTTGAGTTTTTCGCCAACACAGCATAGCAACAGTGGCTCAACCAATGGCATGAGGTTGGAGCAGAGCTGTTAATTTTACTGACCAATGACAGACAGGCAAATGTTCAGGAAACCTGTTCGAAACAATTATTTTTCAGATCTGTTTGGTTATGCAGAAATCACACCCTTCACCTCTAAATTACATTCAATTCCTAAATGTTTTGAAAGCGAACAACTTGTGATATAAACTCTTAATTTCTTCTGTTACTTAAGTTTCGTGGTTCCCAGAGCGTTCACCTCAAGAAGGACTTTTTCTTGCGTCACTCATCCTGTGCGCGCTCAGAAACCTTCATTAATCTGCGGGAAGTCAGCACACGACTGAAGCTCCCACCTGGCGAGTATCTCATAGTCCCTTCCACTTTTGAGCCCGGAAAAGAGGCCGATTTCGTCCTGCGAGTCTTCACTGAGAAACAGTCAGAAACGCAGTAAGTGACTTGAGTGTTCTAATAAAATAAACAAAGCTTATGTATTGTTCTTTTTGTAATTGTGTGGCATCGCTTCACAATAGAGAAAAAATTTTTCTTTCTTTTGTTTTTTTGTTTTTTTTTAGAGAAATGGATGATGAGATTTCATTTAACCTGGAAGATGAAGTAAGGACTTTTCTGTTATTTAAATAAAACACCAATGACACACACTGTGCTCACATTTTCTTCAAAAAAAAAAAAAAAAAAAACATTCTTATCCACAGGAGGAGGTTTCAGAAGAGAACATGGAAGACTCTTTTAAAAAAATGTTTGCGCAGCTGTCTGGAGAGGTGTGTTTCTGTCTATCTGTTTTCATTAATATCATTGTGTATTCCATTAGCTTAAACTTGATCTAAACTCGCTTGTAGGACATGGAGATTTCAGTTCATGAGCTCAGGACCATTCTGAACCGAGTGGTTGGCAAACGTAAGCTCGGCCAGCACTTTTAAGTGTTCATGTCTGGTCTGTGTCTGTGTACTTGAGAAATACCTTGGCTCTTCTGTGTTCTTCAGACAGGGACTTGAAGACAGATGGGTTCAGTTTGGAGGCGTGTAGGTGCATGGTCGGCCTGATGGATGTATCCTTAGATTGTAAAATGCTACGCAACTTTTGCTTATCTAATAGTGTGTATATTTCATCTGATTATTGAACCTTTGTTCAATTTTGTTGGCCCTGACTGATCAAACTCAGAAAGATGGCAGTGCTCGGCTGGGAATTGTGGAGTTCCAGATTCTGTGGAATAAAATCAGGAAGTGGCTGGTGAGAAACTGATGGTGCCACATAACCTTCTCTACATCATATGAATAGTATGGTGGCAACTCAAACTCTTTTTTTTTTTTTTTATTTGCAGGGCATTTTTAGACAGTTTGATCTGGATAAATCTGGCACAATGAGCTCGTATGAAATGCGCCTTGCTGTGGAGTCAGCTGGTAATAAAGAGTTTTTAATGTTCATCTTGTGACCATAGAGATTAAGGAAGAGTATCGATCCAGATTTGATTCAAATCTGATTCTAAATCATTGATTAATTTGGTATATTTTGGTTTATTTGCGCATGGTTTTTGGAAGTCAAGGCTGTATGTTTTGAATACCTAAGAAGAACCAGTTCATAAGAGTAATTATTTCAGGAATCAGACTTTACGGATTGTGATTTATGTTTAAAAAACAATTATTAAAGGAACACTCCACTTTTTTTTGGAAATAGGCTCATTTTACAACTGGTTGAGTTTTACCATTTTTGAATCCATTCAGCCGATCTCCGGGTCTGGCGGTAACACTTTTAGCTTAGTTTAGCATAGATCATTGAATCTGATTAGAGACCATCTCGCATCGCGCTCAAAAATGACCAAAGAGTAAGTTACGCAATTAATTACGCAGCGCCTGCAAGTAGTCCCCAGCTATATCATAACTAGTTACTTAGCAGGGACTACTTTCAGGCGCTGCGTAATATCATTGGCACCTGCTGCACCCACGGTACGGCAGCAAAGTTCCTTGATTATTAAGCCGGATTGAAAGTATAGTTCCTAGCCATATCGGCCTAGAAAATCGCAGCTTTTCATTTTCCGTCCGTCTTAGTACACGATGTAACTACAGAAGAGTCAAGCTTTAAATAGGAAAAATATCGAAACTCTTTGGTCATTTTTGAGCGAGATGCTAACGGTCTAATCCGATTCCATGATCTATGCTAAACTAAGCTAAAAGTGCTACTGCCAGACCCGTAGATCGGCTGAATGGATTCAAAAATGGTAAAACTCTGTTTAACTCTAGGGGAGGTGTAAAATGAGCCTATTTCCAAAAAAGTGGAGTGTTCCTTTAACAATCATTTGTTTGTGAATCTGGCTACACTGGTCATGCTGTATGTTTTTGATTCACTAAAAAGAACCAGTTCGTGCTGAGAGTGATTCGTTTGTGAATCGGACTACATTGATGTTGCCGTGTGTTTCCGATTTACTGAAGTGAACTGGGGCCTGTTTCATAAAACAAGTTTACCAAATAAGACAGGTTTATGTCAGTTAGCCTGACTTATAATCAGTTGATTTGGTTCAAAATAAGTCAGACTAACTGAAATAAGCCTGGCTTATTTGTTAAAGTCGTTTTATGAAACAAGCCCCCGGTTCATACGTTTACTAACACCGCCACTGACAATGAGCAATGATAGATTTTAGGATTTCAAATGAAGTTTACTTTAACCTAGCGGTGGGAGAACTAAACAAAGCTTTGAATAAATTGATAGGGACAGTTTTAACATTAAGTGACATGACATCTGATGCACAGATGCCATTGGCACATGCCACTATGCTCTCGGTGGCACTTCCAGTTTTCAGTGGCATGTCACTAAAACCTGTGACACGTCAATGGACTGCGTCTTGTACAATACAATATTAAACATTGTATTTTTTTACAGTCATGCCAATAAAGCCAGATGACAATCTGGCGCTGGCCAATGTAAAATTTATACGAATGCGGTGTTCGTAGTGATCCATGATATCCCCCCCCCCCCCCCCCCCCCCTCCATCTCCTCCCGTGCATCCTAGAATGGGTTAATACGTTTAATTGACTTTTTTTTTTTTATCACTAAATTAGGATATCGCATCACAATTGCATCTTCTATAGATATAATTGCGACACTTACGTGGCAATGTCAGTGACACATGCCAGTCTCCACTGACACTCCACCGAGCATTGTGGCATGTGCCAATAGCATCTGTGCGTCAGATGTCATGTCACTTAATGTTAAAACTGCTGCTGTCAGTTGAACTAACTGCTTTGCAAACGGATTCACTATTTTGAAGCGCTTGAAAGACTTTACGCTGGTGACACCTACTGGTCAAATCTGTGTGAATGCAACAAAAACTCCGGCCAAAACATGCATAAAACAGCTTTTACAAACACACTACAGTTGTTTTATTTATAGTATAATCTATTAAATACAATTAATAAATCACCTAATGCCATTAAATATGGAGTGTGTCTATAATATGTGTTCTTTTATTAATTTTCAAGGCTTGTTTTGCTTGTTCTATGGAGAGCTTGGCCCTACAGGCTAATAAGAGACTATAAACTACTACTCTTTCTTTAAATTATACATTTGTTGCATAAAAAATGTCTACAGATATACAAAACTGAACTGAGATCGGTGGTTTAATTCAAAATCAAAGGCTTAAAATGATGCCTTTTCTTTGTTTTCAGGTTTTAAACTCAATAACAAGCTGCATCAAATAATTGTGGCACGATATTCTGATGGAGATACGATTGACTTTGACAACTTTGTCTGTTGCCTGGTCAAACTGGAGGCCATGTTCAGTAAGTCATTTACACAGTCTAATTCTGTTTATGTATATATATAAAAAAAGTAATTTTTTCACTAAAATGACTGATTAAATGTGTCATTTTTTTTAACAGGGACTTTTAGAGAGCTGGACAAAGAGGGCTCAGGCGTCGCAGAGCTCAATGTTAGTGAGGTGGGTCATTTCTTACCTTCTAGGTTTCACCTACAGTACAATTTTCAAAATGGTGGAACGTTACATTAGTAATGTATTAACTTAATACTGTATATTTTTTCTAGCAAAGAAAATTTAATAATTAACTATTTTGCTCTCTCTTACAGTGGCTGTACCTGACCATGTGTGGTTGATGTGTGAAGATAATATCGTGCTGGTCTAGTAGGGCCAAAATCACTCCCTCAACTGCAGCTTTAAGCCATTATACCCAAAGATGCCTGAGCAATACAGTACATACTGCCTTAAAACACATCCAACCTAACCATCACATGAGCCTATGGCACTATATGCTTCTTGATTAAAAAATGGATATCCTAATTATGCAAGATGTGTTTATTAATTATGAACCGCTAAATGTTAACAGAATATATTGTAGCATTTCAGAGAGCAACTTAACATCGCTTTATGATTAGGTGCATGCCACTAACCTCATGCTATAGGTTATTTTACTGTACCTCACATGCATATTAGGGATGTAACGGTATGAAAATTTCTCATCACGATTATAGTGACCAAAATTATCACGGTTATCAGTATTATCACGATATTGTTAAAATGTGCTGGAGATGTTCAAAAAGTACCGATACATAAATCACTTCACCAAGTCTTATACTTAAAAATCAACAAACAGCAAATAAAATGACTTTTTGTTTGCATAATCACTAAAACAATAACATTACCAATGAGGTCTGGATTTTAAATGACAACTTGACTGACACCAGTTTAATAGCATGTTCAAATAAATAATGTAAATGTTCAAATAAAGCTTTGAAAAAGTTTAACATAAAGGTAGACCACACATTTCAGCCTTTAAAGAAAAGGGTTAAATTAAAATGATAATTAATAAATGATTATATGTATTTTATCTGCTCCATAAATAATTCTATATAGCTTATCTGAATTGTTTAAATGTACATAAGTTTGTTTTTCATCAACCGGTTAAAATTTACAGCAGGTCATGCAAATTTGGTCAATTTTTTGGCCAGACAGAAACTGCACACAGACTGAATGTAAATAAGTGTCTGTAAATCCACTCTCTGGCAGCAGGTGGCGCTTTATACGGAAAAGCTGAATTACAGCTGATTCCTGTGAACTCCGCGAACACTTCCTTTAGGTATTACATGGAGCGAAGATGAGAACAAAATGCCATCAAATCGTTTCTGAAGACAGTCCGAACCTTCAGAGGTACATTCATATAATTAATTCATTGATATATTAATTTGTATAATTCCCTTAGCACTCTTTTAAAACCTCCCAGCTTTTCCGCCCTATTTTCACTCAGAACGAAACTACTGTGCTGCTGTGCGCACGTGAGACTGTTACTGAAAACTCTGCTTTATGCCGGACGGTATTTATTTATCGCGAGTTGTTTAAATCACGGTAATCGAATACGGTTTTAATGATAATTAAAATATGAAACGGTAATACTAACCGCGGGGAATTTTATCATGATTTATCGTCAAACCGGTAATCGTTACATCCCTAATGCATATGTAGCTTAACTTAGCATTTGAAGTTTGCACCATTATGGCCTTGATATTTAAAGATATGTCATTTTTTATTTAATCTTGATTTTGATAGCATTTATGATCACTGTGGTTTGATGTGCAATTATTTTGTTACGTCCAAGGACGTGTTTTGTTTTTCTCTCTCTCCCCCTTTATTTCCCATAAGCAGGAGGTAATGGCTGCCACCTGATTCCAATGATTGGGGATCTGATGTGATTGCAGGAGGAGGGGAAACTGTGAAGATTCTCAACACAACAAGCTTTATTAGTTTTTTTGTTTAATATTTTGTTGATTGGTTTCTTTGTATTGTTATTGTGTTAACACTCTTGTGGTGACTGAGGCCTACGACAAGAAGTTTGGTTTGGAAGTTATCTATTTGTACTTTCTTGTTATTTATGAAGTTTGTCAATTTATGGAGAATATGTTAGTAGAGAGGTGGGTGCCATTTTCTTTGTATCTTGATTTTCTCCTCTTTATGCTAGTTAGGGAGTTAGTGTATTGTCATTGTATTTTTGTTTCCTTTTCTTTGTTTTAGCTTAGTTAGTTTCTCCTTAATAGTTAGAGGTTTTATGTTTATTTTGGCCTTGCCCCCTCTTGAAGCTTCAACATCCTCCCATAACTTTTTAAAATAAAAGAACTGGTTTCTTGATATTGAGTATTTGTTAAAGCACATTTATTGGGTTGGGAATTGAACCTTGCTGCCTCCACACATCACCTTTTTATTGTTACTTGTAGGATATTCTGGGAATTGTGCTATGCTAGATCCTTTATTTTATGAAGTTTCTTAATTTAGGGAAGTGAAAATAAAGAATAAACATAACTTCTTGGTATGTCGACATGGCTTTTCAGTGGCTGCTGAATTACATTTTTTCCCAGCAATTCTGAGTTTAAATCTCCCTTTTCACAATTCCAAGAAAAAAGTATGAACTATGAGATATGAGCTTACAATTCTCAGTTTATATCTCACAATTCACTTTTTCCACACAATTCCAAGAAGTAATCTGAACTATATATAAGCTATATAGAAACTCAGAAGTGTGAGATACAAGCTTGTAATTGTGAGACATAAACTCACAATTGCAAAAAATAAAAGTGAATTGGAAAAAAGTCACATTTACCTTTTTTATTTTTAATTGTGAATCGGAACTAAACCGAATGTAAAGTCAGAATTCTGAATGTCTACATTCTAATTCTGGTCTTTTTATTCATAGAAGTTTAGTTTTTTCTTTCTCTGTGGTGGGAACGCGCTTCCATAGTGTGTGTATGTATAAATACATATTTCCCATGTATATGAAATGTTCCCTATTATATATTCCATTATATATATAGAGAGAGAGAGAATTCTTCATAAATTGGGTGATAGATAAACAAGAATCAATTGCAATGTTAAATTTTATATCTCATACACAATACTGAGTCCATTCGTTCACACGTAGCGTTCTCAGTGGCAACTACTCCTTCGTCTTGCTCTCTATGAGTCCCAGCAGAGTGGCGTCCGCCTCCAGCAGCGTCGTATCGACGGTCGCTCCGAGGAACCGCGAGGTCATCTCCACATCCTCCAGCCTCAGCCTAACCCTGCTGCCCCGCTGGTACTTCTGCCCGTCCGCAGAGGGCCTCTTGCACACGCAGTGAAACTTCCCGCCGAAATCGATGTACAGATCGTCATTGACGATATGAAAGATCTTCCCGACGGCGATCTTGTCTTTGGCCGGACCCATCTGCATGAGCGCGGAGCGCCGCAGGAGCGAGGCGAAGGAGGTCTCGTCCCCGGAGCTCTGCTCGCCGCTCTGCCGCAGGTCCGAGTGCTGCTCATATGCGGCTGCGAACCCGCTCTTCACCCTCGCAGCTGATTTACCATCATCTCCGCTCGCATCTGAGCTGCATAATGACCTGAGCGTGGTAAAAACGCAGTGTTTTGGTAGTACAGATGATCTGGAGCTCATGTGGTGCATCACCTTGCAGAGCGACGCCATGTTGATACGTCATACGCAGCACGAGGGGAACACTTCAAAATCAGATGACGAGGGGAACAGACTGTTTTTCTGGGAAGTCGTAAACCGCTTTTGGATTGATTTGGCAGATTTCCTATGGTTATTAATTATAGCTTTACTTTAAAGGATGTTATCTTGTATTATGAAAACAAAGCAATAAGGATCTAGAATTTATTGTTAACCTTTCAGATAAATTTCACACATCAATTTCTTAATTAATTTCCTGTGTTAAATGTCTTTTGTTCTGACTTTGAGTTTTATATTTATTCAATAAAACTGTTAAAAAAAAAAAGTCTGTGAAATGTTTAAAATACTATGATACACTTAAACCCCCCTGGTACTTTATAATATCATTATTCGTTAAAATTGAATGTGAACTATGCCTTTATTTATTTTTCTCTCTTATTTGTTTAGATTCTGTATTGTTATTTTTTGAATGTTACCTTTTTCTGCAATAAATAAATAGATATAGCAAATAAAAAAACGGTTAATTTGTGGTTACCATGACATAGACATATATGGATATAACTATAGTTACCATGTTACCATTATTATTTTTTAATTTGTAGTAAAAATATGGTTAATTTTCGCAATGTGGTTTTGTATTCATGGCGCTCATTACTATGCATAAATATATGATACCGCTAATAATAAAATATTACGTATTGACAAAATGCATCGCTTCCTTTAACAAAATTAATTAAAAATGCTGCGTGGGTTTACCGTTTTAATTTTTGGAAATCTTTTAAGATAAAATAGCCTGGATATATTGCTCAATTTCTTTCCGTAGTTGAGTCAGCGTAAATAAATAAATAAAACTAAGGAATAGGGGAACACACAATCTGTTTTGTTGGCATGGGAGCAGCACGCAGCAGCCAGAAATACAGCACCCGAAATAAAATATGAGTAGCCGTGCATGAATGAAAACAGTAGGTGGCGGTATGCGCGGAATTCGCCAAAATCCCGAAGAAGAAGAAGAAGACGTTTTTCCGGAAGTTTATAAGTTCGTCTTCGAGAACAGAGGAGAAGAAAACATGGAGCTCTTTGTAGTTTCACCAGATTTGAGGTTTATTAACCTTACTGTCGCCCCGGCCTCGACTGTCAGCGATCTTATCGATCATTTTGCCGTTAAAGAGGTGAGCGATCAGTGATTACAGTAGCCAAACCTTCACGAAGCCTGAAATATGAACTCAGGATTGTGCTGTGACTCTCGCGCGTGGTGGTTCAGTTTGATTATTATGGTTGAAATCAGCTGAAATATGTGTTGTGTTCTCTCAGGGCGCCTCCTTCGCGGATGTGTATGTGAAGAGTAATGGCCGCGTGTCTCAGAGGAGCGACTCTCTTCAGGCTGGAGTTGTGTACCGTGTGGAGCCTCGCTTATGTGGAGGCAAAGGAGGTAAACAGACTAGTCCAGAGCAGCACTACTGAGCTTTTTTGAAGCTTGTAAATATACGAATATGATGGGTCGTTGATATTTGGCTAGTTGTTATATGACAGAATAAAGAATATTCTTTCGTGTAAATTTTTGGACACATTTACAATTTGTAACCAATCATCTACTAGTGTTTGCTCTCTCTTTTAGTGTTTCTTTTTAAATTTTATAGAAGTTTTGAGCGCTTAAAAGTCTTTGATAAATGTTTAAGCTGTTTTAAACTCATCGGTTTTGTAGGATTTGGCTCTATGTTGAGGGCCCTGGGTGCACAAATTGAAAAGACCACTAACCGCGAGGCCTGTAGAGATCTGAGTGGAAGGAGACTGAGAGACGTCAATCACGAGAAACAGTAATGCTGATGATTACCATATCCATTTAGCATTCTTGTTTGATTAGTTACTTAATTGACTGAATTGTTTTATGGATTTGGTGTTTTCTGCTCCACCATTAGGTCGTCTTATTGTGTGAATAATTGAATTTGTATGCGTGTTTGTAGAATGGCAGATTGGCTGAAAAAGCAGGCGGATCGAGAGGCAGAGAAGGAGCAGCGTCGTCTGGAGCGGATTCAGAGGAAACTGGCCGAGCCCAAACATTATTTCACAGACACTGATTATGAACAGCAGTGCCACAACCTCTCAGAGAGACTGGAGGACTCCGTATTGAAAGGTAACTTGAATTCATTTCATATATAAAAATTGCACACATCTACTGTCTTATAGTAGTGCTAGAGTATATTTGCACATTGGAGGATGATAAAGAGCTATAAACAGCATTATTTACACATTTAGTTCCATCCTAGTGAGTGAAAGTTAAACCACTGCACCATTATCCCAAGCTCATTTGAAGATTTATATATATATATATATATATATATATATATATATATATAAAAATCATTTAAATACACCACATAAATGAATCAGAATTTCATTTGAACTGAGATTAAAGTTAGTCTACATTAAACTAAAATATTTCCTTATTTAATATTCTCATACTCACAAGTTAAAGTAATTTCACATTGCTTGATTTTATAGCCAAAAACAATAATACTAAGTCATTAATAATAATAAATATTACAATTCTGAAAATTACTTTATTTCCTAGAAAGATGTTATATGAAATTATCAAAATGTAAATTATATATTAAATATAGTATTTATTTAGTATTATCATTAATATTCTAACAATATTATGTAAAATTATAGTTAATAAAATAATATATATATATATATTTGTAAGAGATAATTATTTGGGCTGAAATAGGGCTGTCATATCAATTAATTATGATTAACTGCATAAAATAAAAGTCCATGATTAAATAATATATGCGTGAGTAATGTGTATATTTTATTTACGTGTGTGTGTGTATTTATATAGACATGAATATACACATACATATATATTATGTAAACCTAGGCTTTTATTTAGTATGTGATTAATTGATTTGACCCCCCCCCCCCCCCCCCCCCCCCCCCCCCTTTAATATTGTATATTGTAAATATTCAAGTATGTTTCCCAAACCTAATTATTATTGACAGTAAAGGTAAAAGTTGTCTTTTCTTGCAGGCATGCAGGCTTCCTCTAGTGGTCTTGTCAAGGCAGACGAGGGACCGAGTCGCAAGCGTCCGACACCAGCCGACAGTGAAAAGAAAGCAAAGAAGAAATGTTTCTGGTAAGCTGATTTCACATGTGTTAAAGAAAATGCTAATCTGGCAGACTAGACTCACTAAATTCAATCGCTAACTGTAACATGCATTCCATGAATCCACTAGGACTGGCCTCGGAGGACTGGAGGAGATGGGCAGCTCTGGTGAAGGAAGTGATGACAGCGACAGCGAGGCTTCTCCGTCCACCTCTGGGGCTTCACGCAGTTCAGATGTTCCCAAACCGGCTATGCCGCCTTCTGCCACCAGGGGGAGAGACAGGACAGACCCTCAGGACCAGCCCAGCAGCTCCAGCAGCTCCTCCTCCCAGAGTCCTGCACCGAGCTCCCCAACACAGGTGGAGGAGGAGGAGGTGCAGAAGAACGCTGAGAAGGAGTGTACTGCTGAAACCAGTCAAAACAGCAACATCGAAGAGGATAAATTCTCCCAGAGTCCCGCATCGAGCTCCCCAACACAGGTGGAGGAGGAGGTGCACAAGGAATGTACAGCTGAAACCAGCCAAAACGCCACCAGCGAAGAGGATAAATCGCAAGTTGAGCCCACAGAAGCACCAAGCGGCCCAGTCGAGAGCAGTCAGGCACAGGAAGAGGTGAGATGTTCTGCTTCTGAAGTGGATTTTGGTTAAGGCTAGAAAGGATACGTATGGCACTACTGGGCATGCCCACATCAATACAGCGTCATTTTTGTCCCACTGTATAACAATAATTACTTTTTTTTTCATTATTGTAAGGGGTAGGTTTAGGGCTGGGGTAGGTGTAGACATTAATAAAACACAATCTAATAGGTAGAAAATTAATTTCATTGTTCGTTTCCGGTCAGAGCTGTATCCCTTCTAGCCACAACCGTGGATTTTCATGCTGGAAATGTTTTTTGGTAATACTGACTGACAAGTGTGCGATTTTATATATCTTCTGTGATAATATTGTAATTGTTGTTTTAACGATGTGCAATTTGACATTATCGAGTATTTTTCAAAACACCCCTACAAAATACACGCTTAAGTCTAGACTAGTACGAGTGCGTTCTTTCACTGCATAATTCAGTCTAATATATTTAGAATAACCACAAATTCAAGAAAATCGGGCAGAAAATGTATATATTTATAGCACTTAATATAGTTAATCAGTTTCACATGTAAAATGCTGTTTTTTTTTTTTCTCCAAAAATGACCATGATTACAAATGTGATATTGAAATTTTACAACGGTTCAAAAAACAAGAAGTTAATTGAGAAACTTGCGTTTTAGACACTAATATTGCATGTTTTTGCGCCATTTCGACAACAAAAATGATTCCAAACAAAGCCACAGCACTGTTTTGCGTCTCTGAGCAACATGATGGTTATTCCTTCCTGAAAGAATCAATAATTCATTTAAATGAATCGGTTCAATCAATGACTCGCTTATTACCAGTGACTTGCTGCCACCTACTGGCGGATTTAATTTCACATTTAAAGTATCTTTTATTATTGAAATAATTTTGAATAACAATATTCAACGTTTTGTTTATGTTAGGAATAATTGACGACGGGCCGTTGAATTATTAGAAAAATAATGCACACAGATATTTCTTCCGCATCTCATCCATCGCCTCCGTTGCTAATTCCAAAACGTAATTTTAGACCTAGTAACTGAGGCTTGAGCCATTGATAGTAGACTAATGCAGTTAATAACTAATGCAGTTAATAAAGTTATGAGAGAGATTGAGCGTGCGTGAATTAATGAATCCGTGTTCGGCAGCAGCGTCCCTTCTAGTGAAACTTTGTTAATGTTCCTCACGAACAGTGCAGTTGTTACCTCGCTTCGCTTGTGAGAAATGTCATGTTTATTTTAAGTTGCTAAACTATTTACTGACAAAGTCGTCAGAGCAGCGCTAACAACATTAGCGTGTATATTTTCATGTGTGTAACTGTGTCTCTGTGAGGGAGAGAGAGCGGGAGAAACAGAGTATGTGCTTTACGTACATAAACGTAATTTTGCGGCAAAACATGGAAATGATTTGTCATTTTTATCCCATTGCTTACTATATGTATTTGGCCAATGTCTTGTTGGTTTTGGTTGTATTGATAGTTTTCAGTCACGTTACCGGCTCGAAGACTTGTAGGGCAAAACATCCATAGAACTGCAGCAAAAGCGTGTACATTTTTCAATTTTGCCTGGAACTACGTTCGCCGTGTGTTTTCGTCAGCCAATCAGATTCAAGCATTCAACGGCCCCATATAAATTGAAACATTATTTATGCGTTTTGTAACTGCAGGTTAAATCCATTCATGTTCTGCATTAAGCAGTGTGTAAATGCATCTACATACGACTTCAGATGCAGCTTCTGTGTTTCCTCTGCATTGCAAAGATGAATTTTGTTGATACTGATTTAATTTGCTTGGTAACAGCCCAAATGTCTTATCATTCTATTTCACTTTAAATGTAAGAATTTGGCTTAAAAGATCATGGATGAAAAAGGCTTTATAAAGGTAAAAATACCCATAAAATGTAAAAATTAGTTTAAACTTATTGGAAAAGTTTAATTTCTATCAGTGTGAACTGACCACCACAGAATATGAAGAATATCAAAAACATTAGGAGTCAAGCTGTCCACGTCAGTCCTTAAGATACCAGAAGAATAACATACTCAGCAAAATATCGTCTAATTCTCATTATCGATATAATCCCAGGAAATGTTGAGATTTAAATTTTTTTGTCAGTATCGCACACCCCTAATACTGACTGGTCTTTTGCTCTCTTCAGGTGGAGGGTCTGCTGGATCTGCTGCCTGTGAGTGGGCCGGAGCAGCTGGAGGATTTGGGTCTGGAGCGGCTGAAGAAAGAGCTGATGGAAAGAGGGATGAAGTGTGGAGGAACGCTGCAGGAACGGGCTGCGCGTCTGTTCTCCGTCAAAGGACTGAGTCCAGATCAGATTGACCCTGCGCTCTTGGCTAAACCCACCAAGGGCAAGAAGAAATAACTTGTGTTTTTAACCCGTTTTGCTTTGCTTGTGTTTGGTATGTCCTGAGTTATGTTTAAAGTGTCGTTTGTAAAAATCTAACACCTAATTTAGAAAAATCCCCAGTTTGGGACAATAATGAGTGCTAGATTCTTTCTTTTCAAATTAGAATGACATGATTGATCAGATACAGATAACAATCTGGATTGAACTTTAAAGTTGAACTTTAGTCCCCAATATGTGGCATTTTATTTTATTTTTTGTCTGTTAGAAAAACATGCCAAGTTACAAAAGGTGAAACTCAGGTTAACATTTTTGTAATATGTACAATAAATTCTTCATGATAATTCAGTCATAGTAAATAGTTTTTTATTTTCATTCATACAGAGACATTCTGGTAATCAGGCACATGTTTATGATGTGGGTGGAAAGTCATTCAACAATTAATCTGTCTAAAAGATTGTTCATATTGCTCAGTGTTTGATTGTATATGTGATCTGAACTTTATCAAGTAAAATATTGTTGCACAATTTTGTCTCCTGATATTGTTGTTATTACTCTGTGTCATGTATCTTTAGCGTATAGAATGTGAAAGTAACCTTTTATTTATGATAGTCATTTTATAGAAAAATAAACAACAAATTTGGTTTCTGATGCAGAGCAGGGTTTTAGAATTTTTGTGTGTAAATGAAGATACATTTTCCATCAAATGCACTGATTTTATTACATTAATATTTAAAACCACAATAAAGCAACACCATGACATACGGACATTCTAAGCGGCCATGCATTATTATAATTTTTCTGTCTTGTTATCTCGACATAACGAAAGTTGATCTCAACGTAAAAACCGTTTTCTCACGACGTAATTGTAGCTATCGTGAGAAAATCAGGGTCGCTAGATTGTCTTCGACGATAAAGTTGCAGACCCGACAGCCTCCTTCTCAAGTGGCGAACATTTATGTGTAAGTCGTCAATCACTGACAGACACAGAGCTATTTCAGTTTGAGCGAGTCCCTGATCAAAGTAAAAGCGAATACGATCATCCATGATGCTGCTTCTATAGCATTTTCTCATGCCGAATACACAGAGAAAATTAAGTCGTGATAACGACAAAACAACTTTCGTGAGTCATATCACACACATGAGGGAATGAGAACGTTTTTTTTGTACTGTGTGATGTCTAACGCTCCTGTTGTGTGCTTCACAGGTCCCATCACGTGTGTGTGTGTTTCAGTCGGGACGATCAGTGCACACTTAGCTCTAGTCTGGACTCCACGGTGCGCCTACTGCACAAAAGCTCAGGGGAGATGCTGGGAGAGTATGTGCAACACGGATCAAACTACTACATAAATACAGTAAAACTAGATTTAAAACTAGCAATGCTAGTTGCCACAAGTCAAGAGTAGGGAGAACCTTGAGTGCTATTTAAAAACAAAAAGAAAGAAAAAAAATCAATAAATGTGTTAATTCAAAACAAAACATGGAAATAGAGACATCACTTTGACAATTAACAAATAAATATGCACATTTAAAATGCTTAAACGTGAAGTTGAATGTAACCGTTGAATAAATAAATGAATAGCTTTTTAATTTGACATGATATATTTTAAAATTAAAAAGCATGGTTAAATGTAACAATACAATAATGATTTTTCAAAATTACAAATAAATATGCATCTTCAATATCAGATTAAAATAAATTAATAAATCACTTTTAAAGAACAAATAAATATGCATATATAAAACTGTTTAATTCATGTTTAAAAGCATTGTTAAACAACAATAAAATTAATAAATCATTTTTTTAATTAATTAAATGACAGTAAATTTAATAAATAATTTTTTCAAATTGACAAATTATTCTTTAACTTATTCAAAGCTATTTATTTGAATTGTAGATAAACATGACAGAAAAATAAATTAACTTTTTAAATGGAAAAATCGAGGTTTAAAATTATTTAATTTATAAAAATGTAATTAAACATGACAGTTAAATATATTTCAAGTTAACAACGTGCATATTTTGAAAAGTGTAGTTAAATGTAACTTTAATATATTTCAAAATTAAAAATAAATACATTTCTAAAAGTTTGTTAAAAATATTAGTTAAATGGAACAATATAATAATAATTACTAAATAATGTATTATTTCCAGCCCTCTATACAATTGCCATTTCAATTTTCATTTTATAATGTGTGTGTGTCTATGGTGTGCATTCACAGGTACTCCGGTCATGTCAATAAAGGCTATGAGCTTGACTGCTGTCTGTCTGATAAAGACACACACGTTCTGAGCTGTTCAGAAGATGGCCATGTTTACTTCTGGGATCTGGTGGAGGTGGGCAGAATAAGTTACAAGAGCCACAGAAAAAAATACTATGATAAAATGTCAAGTTAAATAAGAGAAATAAAGCTGTCATTCTTTAATCTCTGCTTGTAGAGCTCCCTGACTTTAAAGCTGCCTGTTGGGAAAGCTGTCGTCCAATCACTGTCCTTCCACCCAACGGAGCCCCGCCTTTAGACTTGTATGGAGGGGTGTGTTCAGGTGTGGGGGGCGGAGCCAGAGGATGCAGCTGTGGAAGACAGCGGAGTATGAGCAGGACTCATAGAAGTGTGAATCACTGTTTTGTATCAGTTTGATTGTTATTCATATTTTATATGTAATAAAATATATTTTTTTATTCCATATATTTTATTTATTTTTTTACATCTTAATAGCTATTGCTTAGTTTTTTTATGTTGACTTTTTGTAACAAAAACAAAAGTGTAACAAAACAAACACAACTTTTGTTTGTATATTTAATAAGAACTACATATATTTACAAGAAGAAAAATAAAAATTAACAATAATTTATTGGGTAGAATTTTTTTTTTTTTTCAAATAAATAAATAATTTAAAAACACAAATATCTTCCATTTTTGGTTTGGATGGACAATTCGTCGGATCAATCTTGACTCAGAATCAGCCACCTAAACACATCATTGTGTTCTCATTAACCAAAACTGAACGTTTTGACGTTCTCAAACACAATATTAGCCAATGTCATCAAAGAAAGCAAAATAGACATCTTGATACATTTCGATACATATTATCAGCCCTTATTTTACTTCAAGGCAGTCTCTAAACCAACAGACAGTCTTTAAGAAGCCAGATTTCGACTGGCCGCCCTCGTCTCTACCCCATACAGACACATGCAGCAGCAGAGAGTTTCTCCACTTTGTGCCAGCGATGGTGGTTGTCGAGAAAGGCTATGTCTTCATGGTGTGTGGGGCGACAGCATGGCTGATGGTGCCAATGGCCGGTGTATTGAAGGACGCCACTTTGCAGGAGGTTGGTGAGTGTGAGGTCGTGGTTGGATGCGAGGCGAGGGCAGGTCCCACTGCAGTATTTAAACAGCACTGTCTCATCCGAGTCGTAGCCAAGACCGAGGTCTCGCACCTGCAGTAGGATGGAGTGCAAAGCGCATGGGGACTCAGCGCTGCGGGGCACCCGGATCGCCCTTTCCAACTGCCTCCCTGAACCCTCCTTCTCCTCACCATCACCCCCTCTTCGTTCTTCACCACGGAGGTCTATGTCTATAAAAGAATAAGCAAAAAATAAATACAATTTTGCATTCTCTGTGCAAAATAATGTGAAAGGTTGCCAGGACATTGATACATGGTTGCTAATATATATATATATATATATTTTTTTTTATCACATCGATATGTGGTTGCTTACTGGCTCAAATCACGAGTCCTCATTTAAGTGTTTTTATTGAATTTTTTTGTAGAAATTGCTCGCCAGTTTTATCTTCTGCCAGACGAAAATCATCTGATAACTTGGAAAAGTAGAAGCACAACTTTTTCCAGCAAAGTCACATGATTTGAGGTCAAATTTATATTAGTAGCACTCAAGAAGATATTTTGAAGAATATTTAACTGCTTTTGTCCATACAATGGAAGTCAATTGAGTCCAGTATTGTTAGGATTCCATTGACTTCCATTGTACCTGCCGAAACATTTTTCAAAATATCTTTTGTGTTCTAGACAAGAAAACAAACTGATTGAATTACAGATTTGAAATGTCAATAGTGACCCTTTAACAAATCTACAGAGATTTAGTTGCCTTCTCCCCAAAGGTCATGACCCCCAGTCTTACCCAATAGCGTTTTAAGCCAGTATCCTTCTCCGGCTTGAACGCAAAAGAGCAGAACGGTGATCTTCAGTAGTGAACGCATTGTTATTCTTTTCTTTGCCTGGTTTTTCTTCTTCAGGATGGGAGCGCAGGTGATGCTGAGATGCACCAGAGTCACCGTCTCTTTTATAGCCATCTAAGCGGGTCAGAGCTGTTGGGGCGGAGGGGATGATGGGGTGCGGCCAGTATGGGAGGGAGGCAGAATAACCCTTCCACTCCCAGTCTCTCACCTGGTCTCATGGCTATGATTGGAGGCAACTTTATGTAATTTTTTGGGAAGTCCACTGGTATTTGTCCAAGTCTTGAGGGGCTGAGAGTATGGAAAATGGGGGTAAATTGCTTAAAGCTGTGGGACGTCTGACAAGGGTAGTCATCTTGGAGGTTGAGCTGATTAAGCACATTGAATCTGTATTTTTTACACACATTTTAAACAATACGATGAACACCGAAAAGCAAGGGTTAACTGCATGAAGGATGGAAGGTCCATAATTAAAAAGAACTAAATAGATGACAGAAGTTATTTGAATGGAAATTCCAAGAATAATGGCTGTCTTCAGATACATAAATTTGGGGATTTTATTAAAATGTGATTTTTTTTTCACTATCTACATTCCTTATTTAACTATGAAGACATGAATCCTGCAGCACTGGAGAAATAAGTGAATGCGCATGGCTTGCATTGATATCTCATCTTAGCTGTCTTGTGCTATTTGAGTGAAGGGTTTTGTACAGCAGACCCCAAAGGTATTTGGACATTTAAATAACACTTAACCGTTTATTGCATTAAGTAGCAAAATATCAAACCAATCTGTGTTTGCAAACAATAGTTACTTAAAATTAAGTAACAAAATTAACTTTCAAACAACTGGACCCATGGTGATATTCAGTGGATGTATGAATATGGAGGGGTTTTTTTTTTGTTTGATTTTGTTTGTCAGAACCAATTAATCTACTTTTTGTGAAATATATTACTTTAAATGTCTGTCTGTATTTTCCTTTTTTTAAAAGTGGGTTTGGGTTGAATATTTTGGCTTTGATATTTCTTACTCAATAGCATTCAAGCATTTTTGTGTCTCTCAAGTGTCCAAGTACTTTTTGGGGCCACTGTATGCAAGATGATCTTACCTTACTATTTTAAGATATAAAGCGTGCATTTATTTAAAACAAATAATGTCTCTTGGTGTTGATAAACTGCATCATGGCATCTGAAGCTAAATTAATATAGACCCTCAAAAATATAACAGCGTTGACTTTTTACAGTTTTCAGTTAGACATTACCCGTTTGTTCTCACCATGATGATACTCCAAAGTTTTTTGTATAAAAATAATTTAATACTGACATAAACAGAAATGTCGTAATTTAAAAATCATGGTAACAGGGTTGACATTGTAAACTTTGTAAGAAGTGCCATTTACTTGCCTTTACAGAGTTCACTTCCTAAAAGGATGTTGTAATTTTGGCACAATTATTGTAATAATAGTTATGACGCTAACAGGGTTGACAGTTTTACAGTTCAGTTAGACATTACTTGATATACATTACTTGCATGTTAGACATTATTTGCTAAACATTACAAGTCCAGGGTTCTTAATAGGAGAATTCAATACTGACATAAAATAGATTTTTCATTTTTAGTAATTCGTTACTATTTCAAATCATGGTAACAGGGTTGAAATTACGCGTTTGTCTTCTATTGGTAAAACAGGAGGCATTTTCTTGACTTTGCAGTGTTTACCTCCTGAAAGTATGGTGATTTCATTTTGAAAGAATTATTGTAATAAAAGGTTATTATGGTAATAGGGTTGACAGTTTTATAAAACTTCTTCCTAACCACAATGAAACTTGTGGGTTCTTAGTAGGAGAATTTAATACTGGCAAAACTGAAATCTCTTATTTTTTGTAATCATTTACTATTTAAAAATATGCTAACAGGGTTGACATTCTAAGCTTGTCCCCTATTAAAACATGAGACATTTACATAATATTTACAGTACTATTGTAATAAAAGGAGTTAGGATGGTAACAGGGTTGACAAAGTTTATATATTTTCTAACTGAATTCCACCCTTTGTATATTTTCTTTCTTTACTGTTCTATGCACTTCTGTCTGTCCAATGCTCAAAACACTAATGCAACTTTATCTACCTGGTGAACATATTTTATTGAGAGTTTATAAGTATAAAAGATAAATTACTAGAAAGCCAGGCTTTTCATTTCCTTCAGTTATAATGTAATGCAAAATATAGTTTGGTTTTATCAAATATTCCCAAATCTTTCAATGCAGTTGTTTTCAAGAAGAATACCTAAGAGCTGGGATTGTGTGCGGTTTAAATGTTTTCCAGTCAGACATCAATCAGTATTAAAATATGATCAATGGAAAAGGATTTCAGCCAATCGTCAGGCAGTTAAAACCTGACACAGGACCATAAAACAGTCTACTTTAAGGGAAACTTACATAGCAATCTCTTCTCAGCTAGAGTCTGTCTTTATTTATAACTTTCTAACTCATCCATCATGAAAAAGATTACAGTTAGATCAGTTTCCACTGGTGCTGCTGCCATGCTGTTGGCTCAAAGCTCCTTACAAGCTTGTTAAAACTAGATGTCTTCATCCAGACCAGAGTAAAGTTAAGGTGTCTGTCCCCAAGTAGAAAGAGTGAATTAAATCCATAAGAGGGAATGGATTTGGAATAGACTAGCTATTTGTATCGCCAGTTAAATAAAAGTATAATTCATTTCTTTTTGATATGTTTATTATTCATTCCGTACTTCTGTTTGTCCTCCCATAGATATGCATGATTCAGTCCTTTCATGAAGCCAAAAAGATGATGATGAAGAAGTGAAAGTAAGAAGGATCTGCATGGCAATTTTTAATAATTGGGGTACAACATTGAGGCTGAAAAAAATATATTTGTTTCATTTTAATTTTAGCCCAAATTAAAGAAAGAAAATGATTTTTTTTTAATTACTATGGAAACAGGGTTGAACTTTACAAATGCAGTCAAAACTACAATTTGTTTAAAAAATGGATTGATTTGACTTCTTGATTTTTACTACTACCTGCTTATCCTGTCTAAATGATGTCACTGCTGGGATGTCACACTTTTAAAGATTATTTTTGTAATGAGAGAAAAAAATGCAGTAACAGATTGGAATGCAAAAGATGAAATGTTATCTTTTTTGATAATTAAAATGATTTAATAATTAAACCATTCAATGTAATTTAGCATTACACCAAAATAATATTTTTAATAACAATTTTAGTTTCGCAACAATTCCATAGCAATTCGTAACTACTTTACATTTTGGCGAATTAGTGGTTAAATTGTTTGAATTCATTCATCTCATTCATATGGTTTTTTACAATCTGTTTACGCCCCGACTGACTTATATTCAATGACCTTAATGCTTACACTTTTTCTAAATTTGAATATAACAGCACCTCGTAAAACAGTTTTCTAGATTTGATTGGACCTCACCAATTTTGTGAGGGGGTGTGGTGGTGGCAGGGAATACAGACATCAGATGTATTTAAAAGTAGCTATTTTTCTTGTTAGGCTAATTTTCCCAACCATATCTAGTTTTCACGAAAAAACATGGTATTCGGGCACCAAAGTGTATCATATTTTTGGAAGTACAGTGGGGGATACGGCAACCCCTCTGGCATGTCCTGACAGAGCTTCTTAGGAATCTGAGGCTGTCTGAGTCAAGCAGGAATCTCATATCAAAGTCACAGAGTGGAAAAACAGTCTTACTCGCACACTGTAAAACACATGAAAGGGAGGTGTGGACTCACGGCCCATCAGACGGAAAGAGGGGAAAAGAGCTTTGTCTGTCTGGTACAAATCACAAGAGCTCACCTATGCATGCACTCATGAATTTAGTCTTAAAAAAAGTTCATAGCCTCGCCATTCCTCATACTTTGTCTTCTGATAAGAAAATTCTTAGGACAAGATGGATGAAAAACAACACATATTAATGAACAGGGTTATATAAAGAACTAAAACCATTAACAAATACATGAACTTAAATTGAAACCATAAAAACATTTTCATTAGGCAACTTAAAATCAATCATAAATAAATTAAATCAACGTTAACTAAAATAAAAAAAAAAATTCCAGCAAGTTGTCAAGGCAATATTTCTCATTTTAAATAAATAAATAACAAAAAGTTAAAATAACTAAAACTGAAATAAAAATCCATAAAAAACATATAGAAAATATATATAGAAAAACAAAACCTACTAAAAATGACAAAAACGACAACAAAATCACTAACACTTTTAGCTAAAATGAAAATAGATGTAGAAACATAAACACTGTTTCCGAATATTAATAAGTGATATTAAATGATCTCAGTGATAAACTAACAATGTTAATGAACTACAATAGTTCTACACAAGCCAATGTGGGTTTTAAATTAGTCTAAGTTTAAATTAAGTAAACTGTCATTTGCAACATTAATTTTAGAAGCATGTGTGGAAAAAAAAACATTATGACATAATATCAAAATGGTTTATGATTATGTGACACTTATTTGTGACATTTTCGTATCTTAAGACTGACACTAAAAAAATCCAGGCAAAAGTAATGTTTCATTTAGTCTTTAGACTCCCTAACTATGCATAAACAAAATCAATTAATTAATGCTCAATTCATACCAAAGCAAATATATTTGTTTTGCCATTTACCAAACTGATGTTCTGAATGTTCAAACGTCTAAATAATGTAATGAAACACCTCACGTTCGGGGTTCAGACACACTCTCTATGTTTAAATCTAGATTAAAGACACATCTCTTTAGCCAAGCATTCACATAATGCATTTTATAATCTTGTACTGTAGTATATCTGATCAAATGTACATTATTATTTTTCTTTAGCTTGGGATGGAACAGCAGCTACGCTAATTATGTTTCTATTTGTCTCTGTTTCTGCCACGGGATTAACATCCCGTGGTAATTAGGAATGACAGAAGCTTCAGTCTGGATCCAACCCCTAAATGATCTGAGATGACCGAACACCTGAGAAAAGATAATGCCAACCCCTCAGAGGATGCCAACGCTCAGACAACATACAGAATTACCAAATGACCACTGGAACTAGTTGAGACCTTACAATCTGACTTTGCTGCAGTTAAATTGAACTGCTGGTTTGTTGGCCAGAGGCCAATGTTTGATATTGATATTGTGATATGTTTGATATTGATATTGTGATATGTTTGATATTGTGCAGTTGCTTTGACACAATTTACATTGTTAAAAGCGCTATATAAATAAAGGTGACTTGACTTGACTTGACTCACTTTTATTTATTTACAAAAAAAAAAGTGTCCGTTGTTTTAGTAATTTTATAAAATATATTAGCAAAATCTGCACATTTTCTCCAATGCGCCTGGTGATTTACAGACAAACCTCAGATAAATTTGGTTCCTCAGATACATTTTTACAAATGTGTATCTGTTCAGGACAGGTGAGAAGTGTGTTTGTTCGGGGTCATTCCTCAGGGGTGTTTAAGGACTTTACTGGAGCTGTGTTGCATTCCGACTCCAGAGGGTCTCCCATCCGGCCCATATAGGGCTCGTCTGCTCCGGGCAGGAATGCAAGAGCAGCGTTCCAGTGTTAGGAAGCATTCTGTGGGAATTAGTGGGGAATCTCAAACTCGCCAGGCGAGGCCTGTTTATGCTGTAAATCTGGCCAGTGCACTAGAAGCTCCTGCCTCTTCCATCACTCCTCATCCACTCACACCTTCCTCAACATCCCTCCATCACACTGGACCAGCACTTACCTTTGTGTGTTTAGGGTGGTTATACCAGGTGGTTTAACGGTCATCAGCATCGTAAATCCTCCAAAGTTTTTTAGATTTAGATTTTTTTTTTTTAAATGTATGCACATTTATAACACTATACTTTGTATTATATCACCATTGCATCAAAAAACTAGTTAACGCAAGCGGTTTGCCTCATGCCATGTATGTTTTCCATGCCTGGATTGGAAAAAGCCTCACATGTCCAAGTTTTTCTGTCCACCTGGCAACACATTCACAGAAGACAAACTCCAGAGATGTTCCACTATCCCTCACTGGTGGGAAAATGCCCACCTGCAAGTGAAATCCCAGCTGGCAAACATGGCATGGCTAGTCCGTGTGAATGTGAGCCAACAGAGGACAGCATATTATTTACACCTCAGGACTGAGTTTTCCATTCTAGAGGGTTTACCGTCGTTCAGATATCTTATTTGCGTAATAATGTTTAACTTTATAAGTTGTTATAAACAGAATTAAAGTAACCTGTCAGGTGTGTTTCTGAAAGGTTGTCGTGCGTCCTCCGCTCAACAGGCGGCGCAGTTGACGCTCGCGCACGTCTCTAGCGTGCGTAACGTGAGATGACGAGGAAACGACGCTGACGCTGTTTACGCAGATGGTTGTTTGGTTAGTATCTTAACGCACGAAATTACTTTAATTTACTTCGTAATGTCCACATGTTTTGTGTAATTATTAAGGTAAATGACACAAAGTATGCGCATTGGTTGTTGTTTTGGTCCTATTTGACTGGTTTTTATCGTATATCAGTTGACCATGCTTGTATAATCATAATAACAACTAACGCTGCAGTTAATTTGCTTGTATTTGTCGCGTTTTAATTTTTGCTCCGTTTAACAAGCTAGTGTCGTTAATGTACTATGGTGTTATTACCGTGGTATTTTGATATTCATTATACCGTGGTGCGGAATGATTGCCATATTCTTCTGTCATTGCACCATGATAAAACAATGTATTAACATTTAGTTTTTTTGTTAGAGTTAATGAAATATATGTGACCCTGGACCACAAAACCAGTCATAAGGGTACATTTTTTTGGAATTGAGATTTATGCATAATTTATACTTTCCCATTGATGTGTGGTTTGTTAGGATACTACAATACAACTATTTGTCCAAATTAAGTTCTTAGCAATGCATATTACTAATCAAAAATGAAGTTTTGATATATTTACAGTAGGACATTTACAAAATATTTTCATGGAACATGATCTTTACTTAATATCCTAATGATTTTTGGCATAAAAGAAAAATGTATAATTTTGACCCATACAATGTATTTTTGGCTAATGCTACAAATATACCCCAGCGACTTAAGACTGGTTTTGTGCTCCAGGGTCACATAAGTCATTTATAAGAATCTGATAGGCTACATCATATGTGCAATAATTTTTCTCTGTCATGATTTTCCTGCAGTTGTACACTTATTGATATTAAAATCAACTGGAGCTGATCTTAAACCAGCAAGATGGTATGGATGCGTTAATATGTAGTATTTATTAATAATTGTAATTAGCTTTTGTTTGTATGTTTATTTTAATTTGTGCTTTAATAATTTTGTAACGTGCTTTTTTTTTATTAGTTTTATTGTTTTAATATTTCTATATAGCTTTAATTTAAATGTGTAATTTTTGATTTTAAAGTTGACATATTTTCATATTTATATTTTGCTTTATTTTAGCTTTGTTTCAGTTATTGAAAAAAATTAAGTTAACAGATTTAGTTAGCAATAACACTGGTCCTTTTATTTAAAAAAATGATCATGTTAATGTTTGTTCTCTGTTTTAGGGTGAACGTAAAGGAGTGAACAAGTACTACCCTCCTGATTTCGATCCAGCCAAGGTGCGAATGACAAATACAATTTACTCGGTTCTGTCTTGCAAGACCATGTTACTGCATGTATATTCACAATTTTCTTCCTGCAATGAATATGTATCTTATGCTCTCATAACAGCATGGCTCCATCAATGGCTACTGGAAAACTCACCCGCTACGGGAGCGGGCCAGGAAACTGTCTCAGGGCATCCTCATCATCCGGTAACACACAATCGTTTACAATATTGTCAATTCTGTCACTGTTTTTGATTCAAATGTGCTGAAGGTCTGCGTTTTGTGTTTTCAGGTTTGAGATGCCATATAATATTTGGTGTGATGGATGCAAGAATCATATCGGCATGGGTACGACTTTGATGTGCATAATACTGTACTACTCATACACTGCAAAAATGCTAAGAAATTCTTAAAGGGGACCTATTATGCCCCTTTTTACAAGATGTAAAATAAGTCTCTGATATCCCCAGAGTATGTATGTGACGTTTTAGCTCAATATATCCCACAGATACATTTTTACAGCTTGTTAAAATTGCCACTTTTAGGGTACGAGCCAAAACGCTGTGTATTTGAGTATGTTGCTTTAATGCGAGTGAGCTGTTGCTCCCGGAGAAGAGGGCGGAGCTTCAAGATCTCCAGCTCCGCATTAGCAGCGCTAGCCTTTGCAAATAAACATTCCACTATTAATACAAGCCTGTTATCTTTACAGAAAACTACTCGGGTTTCAAAGTCAGTCATCTGATTCTACTGTGCATAATCAATTTGTGAATTACACAGACGGGATAAAAATAACAACATAGGTGGTCTCATGCTATCACAAACTGTATAAGTCCCACTTCTGATTATGAGCTCGACAACTTCAAGCGATCGACTTTCATTGCTTTCATATGCAACTTTTAACTACCACTTTCTTATTCACGATCATTCTGGCAGCACTTGAAGGCAGCATCAGTGCAAACGCACAGAGACAATGATAGCTTTAGCAATAAGCCTTACAGCAGCTCTTTCAGAAAAGCAATTTGGAAAACAAATGTGTGACACTTGCTTTGCAGCTGACGTTCATGCACGAAGCTTTGGTATTAATTCTTAAACATACGTTAGGGGATGTTACTGATTTTTTTCTGGGATATTTCCTTCAAAAAATGAAATTTAACCACAGTGCCCTCGGCTCAGATGAGGGGAGATTATGGCGACTCCTATGTTCATTAGTGCATCCCAAAACACAACACAAAGCCTCTTTGGTGCTGACATTGTATATATCTCCAGTAATGGCTTCTCACTCAGAGCTGTGTTTATGCTAATAGGACAGAGAGCGTCACAAATGGTCAGGACTTTTTCCCCTCGGTGACGTGAACAGAGGGAGAAACAGCTCGTTTGGAGAGACTGTTCACGATTTATTGGTTTTATTAAAAAAATAGTTGGTGGATTTTTAACATTATAGGCTGGTTGTTTTCACACACTGCGGCCACACAACTGTGTTCAAACACCTTATAAAAATGATTTTTGCAT
>NC_136737.1:12835433-12847933 GCF_936440315.1 Barbus barbus
CATTTGGTGGTGTATACTGATTCTTGAATCTTGGCACTATAAAATATTTTTTATAGCACAAGTATGATGTAGGCTACTAAAATAAAAACGTTTATATATTTATAAAAATAAATCACTATTATTGATATAACTCATTTGATTTCTGATTAAGGTTACATTGTTAAGCCAGTAGGTGGTGACAGGTGACTGTATATTTTTTTAAATAAGAGTGTATAAGAGTATATATATATATATATATATATATTTAAATGTGTTAGTAAAAGGCTTAATCTGTGCCAATAAATCTAAAGAGTGTACATTATATGGAACCTATTATACAACTTAATTACGTTGCCAAGCATCAAATTTAAGTGTATAAATTTCAGTTCCATACATGTCTTCTCTTTATTTTATTTAAAATATGACTTTTACTGACTTCTCTTGCTGACTCCACCCCGTCTTCCTTTCCTCCAGCTGAGTGCAGAGAACGTGTCGTCTGACCTGTTGCTGTCCATCAGCCTGGTGTCTGTGGCTCTGTTATTGGTTCTTTTTGGCGTGGCCACAGCTTTGGTCTTCACGCTAAACCGACGGGCCACACGAGGCACTTACAGCCCCAGTCGACAGGAGAAGGAAGGTTCAAGAGTGGAGATGTGGAACATTGTGCAGCCTCCACCAATGGAGAGACTCATCTGAGCCAATCAACCAACAATCAACCAATCACGTTGTTCGTTGCTTGTTACGAGACTTGTTACTTGTCATGTGGCAGCTATCTTCAGCTATCGTTAGCTAGATAAAAGGTGTTTTGGACTTGAAGCGGCGCTGCGCAGAATGATCAGTGCATGCTTATACTTTCGAATCGCTCTCGCCGTACTTTGATCTCATACACTGATCATTGTGCGCAGCGCCGCTTCAAGTCCAACACAGCTAATATTATTACAAACGATCGTTTTGGTTGGACAATCTCCCTCATAATGGATGTTAAATTTATAATATAATGTGATGAACACCTATTATAGATATATACCTCCGAAGAGCTTTAGGATTCATTGATTGGTGAATTGTGAAGCGTTATAAGTAAAAGACACATCAAGACAATGCTGCTCAACAATCGAAGCTAAACAGAAGATATTTAATATAGTTCGGGCCAATGTGATTTCAGTGGTTTATCAGGGCTACTTGCAAGAAATTGAATAGTTTTGCATCGCGCCTGGCCAGGACTTGTCAAGGTCTTATATTTATGTGTTCATGCTGCCAGTGAACTATAAAAGTAACAAGCAGATAAAAATGCGCACACATTTTCACAAGATAGTATTGTCGTTTCCGATACTTGTATATCTAGTTTTACTGTGCGCGTGTAAAAGTCTCAGGATTGTTTTTTCTTCAAATGTTGTCATTTTAGTTCTGTAATAAAAAGACATGAATCCGTCAACAAATTTGATCAACATCAACACTTAATGAACTGATAGAATACACAAACGTGGATTTGTTATACGATGCTGTTGTTCTGTAAAGAAAATTGATTTGTGTCGATATTAAAAACAATAGTTTTACTGATCACCTGCTTATTGTATTTTACAAAAGATTTATACTTTAATCTCTGGTTTAGTGATTTTATTGAATAAATCCAGCCACGCATGATAGTGGTCAAACGAATCAACACAGGTAAGTTGCACAGACATATAATTTATTTCAGTTCACAGTGCATACAGTGGTACCAGTAGTTTCTGTAAAAACACATGAGACTGACCTAATTTGCACTTGAAAACGATTTAACTGCACAGAGCATGCGGCCGACTTCATCCGACTTCATTCACTCAAAAGCACTTCAACCACCACAAACTAAACAGATTGCAGGGAGATTCCATATGCATTCAGGAAAATGAAGCATGATTGGTGTCTATCATTATATTAAATTAGATGTACAGACTTTTTGTGTAACAAAATATGTTGCATTGCATTAAACATTCAGAAGCAGTTTGGAGAGTTCAGTGATTCAGCTACAGCAGTTCGTTACTCAATTTACAAAATTCAACAGCAAAATAAACAAAATATGAAGAAAGTCACAATACTACAATGTAAGAACATGTGAACAGTACCATAAAAGTTGACATCGTATTTCTTTTTTGATATAAAGCGCTCATGCATCTGTAAAATAATACCAAAAAATACCATAGAAGTTTACAACAAAAATGCATATCAATAACAAGAAAGAAGAAAAAGATTTTGGGTAGCACTTTCCTTAATATAGCCCAGGGTTCCTCAAATCTTACCCTGGAGGTCCAATCTGCTGCAGAGTTTAGCTCCAACCCTGATCAAACTCATCTACCTGTGATTTTCTAATGATCTTGAAGACTCTGATTAGCATGCGCAGGTGCGTTTGATTAGGGTTAGAGCTAAACTCTGCAGGAATGGTCCAGATTTGAGGATCCCTGATATAGCCTATGTGGTGACGATCTAGTTTCAAGTAGTGTTTAAATTTAAACAGCTGGTGAACAGTAACTGGATCAAATTGAATGCAACCAAGCAACATTGTATAATGACTGTTTTCATACAGGTTTCCCAAAAAAATTATATAGATCAGTAAAAAAAACAAAAAAAAAAAAACTTGGTAGTTCTATGCTGCGACATTAACTGTGACCAGATTTCAAATAATGCTAAACATTAAATAAAATGATCTCTACTTCAATAACAAATACGTAAATTAGATAGCAAATGGGTTAAATGCTTTTTCAAGGCAAAATTCTAGCCATTCTGAATTAGCAGTCATTTATTTAAAATACAGAGCACACTTAAAGACATGGACGACAATGATAAACCAAACCGTACCTGTTTCTAAATACACAGTATCAAAAACAAGAGACATTATGTGGAGAATGCAATGTAAAACACATGTCCATTGTGAGTTCCTGTGTGCTTGATTGGTATTCAACAGGCTGATGGTCTTTCTTGTGTCAACCATATATCTACAAACAGGTTATTAGGCAAAAAATTTATTTAAATAAAAATACTACTGATTTTCTACTATTATTTAATATTTCAGGTTTTGGTTTGAGTACCAATATTATGTGATTTAGAAACCATAATTAAAAACTCTAAACTAAATATTAAAGTACCTGTAATTTAAGCTCTGTTCTAAAAACCTAAACTTAGTATCATGTACATTAAGGTGCGGCCATATCTATCATTATTATTATGGATTCAAAATGTTGATCAACAGAAAGTTGATTGATTTTAAAGTGCTGTGGTTCATACGTTGCTACACTATTGACAGTGGACCTTTTTTTGCCCACACAATTTTGCTAATCTGACCGCGCCTTTACAGATAAAGAGTCTACATACTGTATTAAATCAGTAAAGTATGAGATTCCATTTATGAGTTAGAAGGCAGCTGCCTAGCATTTGAAACAATTATTCAAGCAGATGAACTCAGTTAAGGCACAACCTTGCATTTAAATAGGAATGGGGGTCAATTTCATTTCAGAACTTCCCTTAAGTTGCTGATTGTTAAAAATAGTACACATATCTTCCCGTTTACAGGAAATACCTTTGAGCAATGTTAGCAAAAAAAAATTTCCTCACAATTGTCCTTTTGCAAAGACCCGCCACAAATCATGTTCTCACACAATGAAAAATACATCATGGAGCAAAGGTATGAAACAAAGTCTCAGCTTTCAAACTTTGTCATTTTGTAAGACGTTCAAACAATAAATGCTGTTTTGTGGCTTTTTAATGTGTTGTGACAGATCGCTGTAGCGCCTCAGTTCAAGCGGCACGTGAACCAATCATCTCTTCCTCTTTACTAGTTATAGCACAAAATAAACATGAATGAACATCAGAAGGTATCTTGTTTTAACCGAGGAAATATGTCAATACAAAGCCTATCAAATTTAAGTCCACCAAAATTAATCTACTCTCCGGTCTGTTTTTTTTTGTTGTTTTGTATGACAGATTCAGCGTTATGATTGGTCAGATCACCTGTCAATCAAACTTGAGTTTACATCTCGCAATTATCATTATTATAATTTACTTTTTTTCTCTCAGAATTCCAAGTTAACATCTCGATTTTTTTTTTCCTGCCATGGAAAAAAAGGTCATTATTATTATTGTTTCTCACAACTTTTCTTCTCAAAACTAGGAGTTTGAGTTTATATCTTGCAATTTTTACTTTTTTCTCAGAATTGAGAAAAAAGTCAGAATTGTGAGAAAATGTCACTTTTTTTTTTTTTTTATCCTGTGGTGGATAGAAGCTTTCATAGAATAGCTATTTAAGCATGGCATCTTGCACCTTTTACTTATTTTATTTATTTTTCATATGCATATCATCCGTGTTAACATTGTAACTCCAGCCACACGTCCTGCATGTCTTGTGGGTACAGAGCAAAAAGTAAACTTGACTAAAAGTTTGTATTTAATAGGGGTTTTACCCAGTGAATAAATAACATAATGGCATTTTAAGTTGATGGATAACACTGATTTTGCATAGTTCATCAGGACATCGGATTTGTTCAAAGGCTGAAGAAATATATCGTTTCAGGACAGCTTTGAGTTAAGCCGCAACGTTAAAAAGCCTAGCTTGATTTGAGACAAGGTCCTAAACTTTGAATGATTTTACAGCCATATCGTTACCACAGCAGATTACGCAGGAGGGGTGAGGAGAGTCATTAAAGTGTCAGACAATATGACACACGTTCTAAATCACTCTGCTCAACAACCTAAATAATTCATCAGCCACTAAAGAAACAAGTGCTGGATCTAATGACCACTTCCTGTTTGGTGTAGCAGTACAGTTTTGAAGGTGACATCCACAGATGATATAAATAAAATGAGTGAAACAAGGCAAATCTTTCTATAGCTAAAATGATAGGCAAGCAGTTCTGTTGAGTTTTAATGTGCAAATGTTAGTATTCAAGGGAGCTAATTATGTTAAAATGTCTAGCTAGCTAGAAATCTAAAGTTTAATTTTGTAACTTGTTTAGCAAGATTCACTTCAAATCACCATGAAAGTAGTTCAGGTGAAAGAGAAAACTGGCTATAGATGAAGATGCCCTGAATTTGAATATGCCTACTTATCTACTATATAGGAGGCGAAAAACTGTAAATGAAAAGAGTAGTACGACTGAATTCGTTGTATTTATAAAACTGTAGGCAAAAAGTACCCAGATTACTCACTACTCCTTGCAATATTTTACATTCAATGGATCATTTATTATCCCTTGAGGCCACAGAAGAGGAGTCGCAAATGGCAGTGAAGCGACGCAAACATTGTAAGTCACATGACAATGACAAAAGGGCAGATGTAGTACTACACATTCATACTATAGAGAACAGACTTTTTCGAAGGTTGCGAAATTTGTTCCTCATAAAATATAGTAGAAACTCATCTAGTTTACGATAATGCTGCTACAGCACCTCTTGTGGTAATGCTAAGAATGCAACGTACTTGTGTTACGTTGCACTTTTTACAACTTTGTGTGAAATTGAGCTTGCTAGCTAGAAGCGTTCGTGTTCCCGTACTTGCGTAGAGTATATTTCTGGCCTTCGTACAGAATAAGACAATAATAAGGGGTGTAAAACATATTTATTTATCAGTAACAAGTATTCCTCTTTGCACTGGGCATCAGCAGCACCAGTATTTTCACACTTAAATATCAATACACTAAGTTTATTAGTCCTTAAAAAACATAATTGGGATTTCGGTATTTTCGATTTTGTCTAAGAATTTAAAATGCTAACATCTCATCTTGGATAAAAGCATAAACCTGAGAACTGTCTTGAAAAAATAGTTTTTTTCAAAAATATAGCTAATTGAGAACAAGTTGTCCACCTGGCCTAGATAAATATCTCTTTATAAGACGCGTCGCATGCAAAACATAGTGATAGTAGCTAGCAAGCTAGCCAGCTACAGCGGCACAGTCAGGAAATACTGTGTAAAAGCAAATTAAACCTGTTTAAGGCATTATATTAAGCTGAGATTTGTTCGCTTGTTAAATACTTTCGTACGATTTAGTAAAATATACAGGGGGAAATCCGTCCCTCATCCACAGTGATTTATCGAAACAGTGATTTGAAACTACTCAAGTGCAATCATCTGCTGAAATAAATAAAACTGGATGTTAAATGCTGACATAAATCCCTTTAAACCTAATTTTCATCCTTTCCAACCACCAGTTTGAATGATACCGTTTGTTGTTTCGGACCGAATGTAAGTAATAAGAGGACTGAACAGTCACATTAACTACAAAACACCTTTGCAAACACTTCATGCAAAGAGTGCTGGTGTGACATCAGAGGACAGCGTGAATACTAAAAGAGAAAGGTTAGACGTGAGTGTTGTGCCGTTTTCTCAGGATTTGTCCAGGCTGGTGTTGTTTTGGATGTGCGTGAGCTCCTGGTTGCTTTTGAGGGCCATGTTCATGCGACACATGGACTCGATCTCCTCCAGCAAGCCTTTCTCCTGAGTCTCGTTCCCTCTTTCTTTCATATTTGTCTCCTGGGGCTGTTTTACCCTCTCCCATGGAACAAGGACCGAAGGTTGTCCACTTGCTGCCTTGAGCTGGGCATGTTCCTGGGACGGCCTCTGAATTTTTCTTGATAGGACCTTCTGTCGGGAGAGGTTGCAGCCTGCTGGTTGTCGGTTGTCTGGGCTCAGCTGGGAACTGCTGGGTTTGTCCGTGTCGCAAGGTACCGAAAGTTGAATTTTAGGTGTCTCAGGGAGAGAGTTCCTCGGGTTCTCTTCATTGGTAAGGTCATTGGGAAGGGGAGGACGGACAGGAAGGGAACAGGAGCTGGCTTGGCGTCGAGGCGAAGGTGGGAGATGCTTACCATGGACGGCGCTGTCGTCTTGACCCATATTCCATGCGCCTTGTTCTCCGTTTTTTACTTCACAACCGACCTGAGCAGGAATACTTCCCAGTGGGGACTTGCAGTTTTTCTGGAAACAGTACAAATGACATGCTCACAAGGCCATGCCGCTGTTCATGCACACATTTATCTACAAAGCATGGACGCCAACATAAAATCAGTACCGTATATACTTCCAATAGTCTTCTGAATCTAATGGAAAAATTCAATGGTAACACTCATTTCATGTTGAATTAAAAAAAAATTTTTTTATACAATTTTAAAAGATTATTTTTGTTTTATAAAATTATAATTCAATTAACTAAACTAATAAATACAAAAAAGGTAATCCATCTGAAAGTCTAATAATAAGATCTTATAAGATTCATAAAATATAATAAAACACAGAAAAACATTTTGGTAACACTTTAGAATAAGGTTCCATTTATTAACATTAGTTAATGTATTAACTAACATGAACAAACAATGAACAATGCATTTATTACACTATTTATTAATCTTTGTTAATGTTAGTTAATGAAAATACAGTTGTTCATTGTTTACTCATGTTAGTTCATACTACATTAATGTTAACAAACACAACTTGTGAATTTAATAATGCATCAGTAAATGCTGAAATTAACATGAACTAAGATTAATAAATGCTGTAGAAGTATTGTTCATTCTTAGTTCATGTTTACTAATGTTCTTAACTAATGTTAATAAATGGAACCTTATTCTAAAGTGTTACCAACATTTTATATAAGATTTAGAAAAACATAGAAAATAATAAATAATAATAAAGACTTTTTTATTATTTTTTTAAAATAAAAATAATAAAATATAATAAAAATGACTATTATAAACTATTTTCAAAATTAATAAAATAATTATATTAAATAAAAATAATAAATAAATAAATAAATAAATTTATCATGAAAAAAAATAAAATAAATAAAGGCATAATATAAATAAAATCTCTCACCGTGGGATTGTAGTCTAGGTCTTCAATTGATCTGAAAACGTCCAGGCTCTTGGCGGCAGACAGTCGCCCTTGTTCAATGTGGGATGTACTGAGAGAGTCCAAAATCTCCTCCAGCAGGTTCATCTGCCCCGTTTGACTAACTTCAGACTGAAACTCTAAATCAGAGTCATCACTGTCCTCATTGTATGACGCCACTTCCCCGCTGTCCTCAGAGGATATTCTGCACACACACACACACACACACACACACACACACAAGTTGTTAACTCAAAAGCCTTGTGGGAGAGAAAAAAAGGCACCAGAGGGCAGTGTTGCATTGACGAATGGGTGATGTTTACCCATAAAATGTTTGGAAAACATACTGTCATCGAATTCAAACCCTTACCTGCTGGCTGTGTCATCATTGTTGTCATTGTTATAACTGTCCGGAAAACACAGGCTCATGTGTGGAGACGACTTTGGATTTTGATGCTAAAACAGAAGACCGACACGTTAAATTCCCATCTAATCTACTAAAGCAACCCATTTCCCGAAAGAAACTTTGCATCTCATGTCCCCATTACAGAGCAACATTAATTCGTGTCCTCTACATAGGTGCTCGTTCAGCTAATCCCTCGGCTTTTATAACGCACCTGTGTAACACGTTTAATTGGCAAATTAAAGAATTGAAGCATTATAGGGCATGGCTTCACGCTGCGGCCCCAGGCTTTAGGGCTCGCCATTAACTAGCCATCCACGATGTGAACACGCACACGCAAACATGCCGCCACTCACTAAAGTAGCCCATAAACTGCTGTTTGCCACATTATCAAAGCACGCTACTAAACCAAAGTCCTTTTAAAGAGCCTGAGGTGCGAGAAAAACGTCACGCTACGTTGCCAACCGGACGGGGTGGATATGGTCAAGTCTCGCCGTAATGGCTCGGCCAAGAAGCTTCTTGCCATTTTGGGTATCGCTGCCCGACGAATGGGTTAACGGCCACCCTGTCCATAAAAATAGCTAAGAGATGCGTGTACCGAACACTTTGCCATTGGAATAAACAGGAACACATGTTGGGTGCTGATTGCCCCACTCGCTAGTAGCCGGCAGCTATAATGAAAGCGATTACGGGGGGTTCAGGCCTTGAATCCTCCAAAAGGCTTTAATGGATTCCTGTGTCAGGGCCATAAATCTGGCCGGCAAGCCACTTTGGCTTAAGTGAAGGGGTTGGATGCACCTGCGGAACTGTGTCACATTCATTTGGTGTCGGTGGGGTGTGTGTGTGTGTGTTTGCCCTGCAACACTGTTTGCTGTTATGTAGCCCCTTGAGTTGCGGAGCAGGCCGTGTTTTTCAGAGAGCGGCCCCTCTCTGGCGCTTTCTACAAGCAGAGGTGTTTATTAAAACAATGTGAACGCAAGCCCTCTGCAGGATGGCAACACCAGGCCTGAATCCCAAACACCTACCGAAACAAAAAAGCAAACTCTCAACACATACAGTCAGGTATACGCACTAAAAACCAGAAGAAACGGCTAGTTAGCTAAATGCTAATTATTTGAAAATGATTATTCATCAGATTCATTTTTAATCAGCTAAGCAGAAAGTTTTGAGATCATTTGAAGAATAAACTTAACCTTAAAACACCTGCAGTAAATATAAGTAGTTAGCTTGTGCAAAACCTGCAACTAGAATGCTAGAGTGGTTAAGCCACTGATTAGTGGTTGCTAATGTGTTTTTAGCATGTAGCTAGGCAGTGGCTAGGGTGTTTTGGGTAGTTTCTTACTGAAGCAAAACAAAGGAAGTTCATACTTAGTGTTGTGAGTGTGAAAGAGTAGTAATAGTAATGCTAGTTGTAGCAAATGGCTAATTATGCTTCAAGACAACACAGCAGAGGATGCTGGGAAATAGGAATAAGACAAAGTCAGGCCTAAACTTCACCATCACTTCATTCTTTAATTCTCTCAACACATTCAGTTCAGAGAAAGAAAAAAAAAAAAAAATGTGTCAGCTAACTGGTTTGCAACCACATTGCTATAGTGCTATAGTACATTGAAAGTGTTTGGACAGTTCTTATCATGTTGCTATGCAGATACTAGGGTGTTTTGTCTAAAAAAAAGTTTATATTTAAGGTTATGGGTTAGTAAGGCTGCATAATTAATGCAAGACTAAAAGCAAAATAATAGTTAAAAACATAAAAAAAGGAAGACAGCCATAAGTATTAATATTGTAATTTAACATATTGTAATTTTACTGTAGTACTGTAAAATAAAATAAAATAATAATAACAGCAAAACTAATTTTATTTTCTTAGCTACTCAATTTTTCTCATTACAATGTATAGTGCATTTAATTTAATTTAATTTTCTTAAATGGTATATTGAGTAATAATAATAATAATTATTATTATTAAAATCATACTGACATCAGTCAACATACAATTTTAAATCAGAAAACCAGCAGATTGTTTCTACATTCGTAATGGTAATAGCAATGCATGTCTTAGCAAATTGCTAATTATGTTCTAGGATGACACAGCAGAGAATGCCGGGAAGCAACATTAAGACAAAGTCGGCTCTAAACATTACCGTCACTTCATTCTTTCCAAAGTATGTCGTGAAACAAAGTCAAAGGCCAGGAAAAGAATCAGGATATGAAATAAAATAATAAAAGCCGTTCGAGCCACTGTTCCGAGACAGGCCAAAACCGCCGATTTGGAAAACAAGCAGACATGTGCCTATTTGCTTCTTTTACGTGTACCCTAAATCAGCACGGACATATTGAGCCGCCACAGGTCAGCGTCTGCTCCTTAAACTGCCTGTTCAAATCCGCACGGAAAATGGGCTGTCTTCAGTCGAAGCGGCGAGCAGACATCACGCTCTTCAACGTAGACTTTAAAACTGTTAAAACTTCATCTCTCTTGTCAGGGCAGGCCATTTTAAGAGAAAATCCCATTTTGCTTCTAGCGTGGCCAAGTTGTAAGAAGCGGCAACAGGGCTTTACGTTGCAGCCAATCGTCTCGTCGATTTAATAGCCAGGCTTACATTATATATTTCATATGCTATTTCAGACCAGGCACTGATCTCATGCGCTTGGCAGGGCATGGAAAGGGAAGATATGCCTGGAAAATGCAAACAAAACCCCTGTGCCTCCAAGCCAAAACTTAAGCCAGCATCTGCTGAGCTATTCAAGCAGTTCCCCTTTAAACAAAGCCCAGGACCCCTTCTCAGGCAACTTCCCTCCAACTGGCTCTGGCTAAAAGCAACTTTCCGAATATCAGAGAGAAGGAGAGCACAAGAAAGTGTCTGGATGTGTGCGTCGTTTGCGAGCATCCAGTAGGTGGCACTTTGGTTACAGCCGAGAGGGTTTCCTCCCCTCCTATGAGGTTTGCATCTCCGTCTCATGCAGATGTGCGGCTTCTCTCTGTTTGCAGCGAAACGTCCACCGGCCAAAAGCGCTTTCTCTCCATTTGTGCATCAATGTTTTTTGACACCCAACGAATCCATCTCGACGCTGGCAGTCCTCCAGACCTACGCGGTTTCACAGAGCTCTCACTGGGAGCTATATCGCACACGTTCGCACATTCACGCATCCGTACAAACAGCCATGAACCTGCATGAGATGGGTTTCGAAAGAATAAGCCATTTCTAAATGTAATTTCATTACCAAATGACATGGATGAAGATATAAACGCATTTAAGAGAATTTCAAGTAAACCCATTTTCCTTCTGTGGCTCATTTTGGATTGAAAAAGGATACTCAATGAGGAAAATTGTTTTCATTATTTTGATGAAAGAATACAAAAACGTTTTCTTTCTTTCAAATAGTGTACAATATGTGCAAGAACGCGTATTATAAGAATATTATGGGTGAAATCGACAGCACTTGTGGCGTAATGTTGATTATAACATCTCATTTCATTATTGACATTTTTTCACTCCTCTTTAAAAATAAAATAAATATGGGTTAAAATGAGACAGCGGAAGTGAATGGAATCTGTAAACATTAAAATACTCATTGTTTCAATAGTACAGCTATTAAATGTGAGTGTTATTGTGACTTTTCTGTGTAAAGTTAAATCCAATTTTATTTTGCGACCACTAAATTTCGCTTAATTGTTAATGACACCTAAAACCCTGATCCTTTTTTTTTTACTTTACAGCTCAAATGATACACAAGTTTTAACAAGAATTTATGTAAGAGATTCATAAGATTAATATCTTCACACTTCTGCTGTTAAATCCCCCCAAAATGACCCCCATTCACTTTTATTGTAAGTTACGCAACGTAACCTTGATTTTTATTTATTTATTTACTTTTTAAGAAAACGAGGCATGAGTCGAAATTTTACATTTTGATCACAAATGCATTCAAATGAGCTTAACTTGTTTTGAACCTGGAATATTTAAGAAAGTAAATCAGATTAATTTTGATTCCACGACTTGAAAAGTTCCGCAGCTGTAACGTAATCATGTTTACAGTGGTCACTGCTTAGGGCGGTATGTAAATGAAGGTGGAAGCTCATAAGCCGGAGCAGGAAGTGTGTATGAATTATACAGAACTTGAACAGAGCTTTTTGGACTCTTTAATATGCAGCGCTGCTGAACTGGCCACGGCTATAGGGGATCCATCTGCTGGCTTCATCCAGAGCATGTGTGTGTGTGGAGTCATTCCCCAGAGGCTGTGTGCCACTCAGAGGAGGAAGCCGCAACACACACACAC